>NW_026869732.1:982500-1142500 GCF_905332965.1 Bombus pascuorum | reverse complement strand
TGCGACTCACCTTTACGAGTTGCTCGCTCGCTGCGCTCGCTCGGAATGTCATAGCCTTACCTAAAACCAATCCACCTTGCGTTCGTTTTTCGAAAAGACCGCGATTTTCCGATAATTTACAGACGCGCGGGATCGGTTTTGAGGTTAGGCTAGTTTTATAAGAGCGAGCGAAGCGAGCGAGAAGCTACATCAATTCCCGCGCTATAGTTATATATCAAATGTTCTTTACTAACAATTCTCACCGATCGAAAGAAAGTTTCTGATTTGATAGAAGAATAACAGATATGTTTCGCTAGGTACGCGATTCGTGCTGATCGATGTATCTCGATGATGTTTTTGTTTTCGTTTTTGATTTCGTTTTTGTTTTCGTTTTTGTTTTCGTTTTTGTTTTCGTTTTTGTTTTCGTTTTTGTTTTCGTTTTTGTTTTCGTTTTTGTTTTCGTTTTTGTTTTTGTTTTCGTTTTTGTTTTCGTTTTTGTTTTCGTTTTTGTTTTCGTTTTTGTTTTCGTTTTTGTTTTTGTTTTCGTTTTCGTTTTTGTTTTCGTTTTCGTTTTTGTTTTCGTTTTTGTTTTCGTTTTTGTTTTCGTTTTTGTTTTCGTTTTTGTTTTTGTTTTCGTTTTCGTTTTTGTTTTTGTTTTCGTTTTTGTTTTCGTTTTTGTTTTCGTTTTTGTTTTCGTTTTTGTTTTCGTTTTTGTTTTTGTTTTCGTTTTTGTTTTCGTTTTTGTTTTCGTTTTTGTTTTCGTTTTTGTTTTCGTTTTTGTTTTCGTTTTTGTTTTTGTTTTCGTTTTTGTTTTCGTTTTTGTTTTTGTTTTCCTTTTCGTTTTTGTTTGTGTTTTTGTTTTCGTTTTTGTTTTCGTTTTTGTTTTCGTTTTTGTTTTCGTTTTTGTTTTCGTTTTTGTTTTCGTGTTTGTTTTCGTTTTTGTTTTCGTTTTTGTTTTCGTTTTTGTTTTTGTTTTCGTTTTTGTTTTCGTTTTTGTTTTTGTTTTCGTTTTTGTTTTCGTTTTTGTTTTTGTTTTCCTTTTCGTTTTTGTTTGTGTTTTTGTTTTTGTCCTTGTTTCTGTCCTTGTCTTTGTCTTAATTGGTTTTTGTTTGTACGAGACTAAGTCCAGCGGCATAATGCTCTTCGATCGCACACGACCAAGTCCAGCGGCGTGTCGCTCCTAGGGCTGTTGCGAATACTTAAAAGTCCCTACGGTCAAAATCATTGGGTTGCGACTCACCTTTACGAGTTGCTCGCTCGCTGCGCTCGCTCGGAATGTTATAGCCTTACCTAAAACCAATCCACCTTGCGTTCGTTTTTCGAAAAGACCGCGATTTTCCGATAATTTACAGACGCGCGGGATCGGTTTTGAGGTTAGGCTAGTTTTATAAGAGCGAGCGAAGCGAGCGAGAAGCTACATCAATTCCCGCGCTATAGTTATATATCAAATGTTCTTTACTAACAATTCTCACCGATCGAAAGAAAGTTTCTGATTTGATAGAAGAATAACAGATATGTTTCGCTAGGTACGCGATTCGTGCTGATCGATGTATCTCGATGATGTTTTTGTTTTCGTTTTTGTTTTCGTTTTTGTTTTCGTTTTTGTTTTCGTTTTTGTTTTCGTTTTTGTTTTCGTTTTTGTTTTCGTTTTTGTTTTCGTTTTTGTTTTCGTTTTTGTTTTCGTTTTTGTTTACGTTTTTGTTTTCGTTTTTGTTTTCGTTTTTGTTTTCGTGTTTGTTTTCGTTTTTGTTTTCGTTTTCGTTTTCGTTTTTGTTTTCTTTTTTGTTTTCGTTTTTGTTTTCGTTTTTGTTTTCGTTTTTGTTTTCGTTTTTGTTTTCGTTTTTGTTTTCGTTTTTGTTTTCGTTTTTGTTTTCGTTTTTTATTTCGTTTTTGTTTTCGTTTTTGTTTTCGTTTTTGTTTTCGTTTTTGTTTTCGTTTTTGTTTTCGTTTTTGTTTTCGTTTTTCTTTTCGTGTTTGTTTTCGTTTTTGTTTTCGTTTTTGTTTTCGTTTTTGTTTTCGTTTTTGTTTTCGTTTTTGATTTCGTTTTTGTTTTCGTTTTTGTTTTCGTTTTTGTTTTCGTTTTTGTTTTCGTTTTTGTTTTCGTTTTTGTTTTCGTTTTTGTTTTCGTTTTTGTTTTCGTTTTTGTTTTTGTTTTCGTTTTTGTTTTCGTTTTTGTTTTCGTTTTTGTTTTCGTTTTTGTTTTCGTTTTTGTTTTCGTTTTTGTTTTTGTTTTCGTTTTTGTTTTCGTTTTTGTTTTCGTTTTTGTTTTCGTTTTTGTTTTCGTTTTTGTTTTTGTTTTCGTTTTTGTTTTCGTTTTTGTTTTCGTTTTTGTTTTCGTTTTTGTTTTCGTTTTTGTTTTTGTTTTCGTTTTTGTTTTCGTTTTTGTTTTCGTTTGTGTTTTCGTTTTTGTTTTCGTTTTTGTTTTTGTTTTCGTTTTTGTTTTCGTTTTTGTTTTCGTTTTTGTTTTCGTTTTTGTTTTCGTTTTTGCTTTCGTTTTTGTTTTTGTTTTCGTTTTTGTTTTCGTTTTTGTTTTTGTTTTCCTTTTCGTTTTTGTTTGTGTTTTTGTTTTCGTTTTTGTTTTCGTTTTTGTTTTCGTTTTTGTTTTCGTTTTTGTTTTCGTTTTTGTTTTCGTTTTTGTTTTCGTGTTTGTTTTCGTTTTTGTTTTCGTTTTTGTTTTCGTTTTTGTTTTTGTTTTCGTTTTTGTTTTCGTTTTTGTTTTTGTTTTCCTTTTCGTTTTTGTTTGTGTTTTTGTTTTTGTCCTTGTTTCTGTCCTTGTCTTTGTCTTAATTGGTTTTTGTTTGTACGAGACTAAGTCCAGCGGCATAATGCTCTTCGATCGCACACGACCAAGTCCAGCGGCGTGTCGCTCCTAGGGCTGTTGCGAATACTTAAAAGTCCCTACGGTCAAAATCATTGGGTTGCGACTCACCTTTACGAGTTGCTCGCTCGCTGCGCTCGCTCGGAATGTTATAGCCTTACCTAAAACCAATCCACCTTGCGTTCGTTTTTCGAAAAGACCGCGATTTTCCGATAATTTACAGACGCGCGGGATCGGTTTTGAGGTTAGGCTAGTTTTATAAGAGCGAGCGAAGCGAGCGAGAAGCTACATCAATTCCTGCGCTATAGTTATATATCAAATGTTCTTTACTAACAATTCTCACCGATCGAAAGAAAGTTTCTGATTTGATAGAAGAATAACAGATATGTTTCGCTAGGTACGCGATTCGTGCTGATCGATGTATCTCGATGATGTTGTTGTTTTCGTTTTTGTTTTCGTTTTTGTTTTCGTTTTTGTTTTCGTTTTTGTTTTCGTTTTTGTTTTCGTTTTTGTTTTCGTTTTTGTTTTCGTTTTTGTTTTCGTTTTTGTTTTCGTTTTTGTTTTCGTGTTTGTTTTCGTTTTTGTTTTCGTTTTCGTTTTTGTTTTTGTTTTTGTTTTTGATTTTGTTTTTGTTTTTGTCCTTGTTTCTGTCCTTGTCTTTGTCTTAATTGGTTTTTGTTTGTACGAGACTAAGTCCAGCGGCATAATGCTCTTCGATCCCACACGACCAAGTCCAGCGGCGTGTCGCTCCTAGGGCTGTTGCGAATACTTAAAAGTCCCTACGGTCAAAATCATTGGGTTGCGACTCACCTTTACGAGTTGCTCGCTCGCTGCGCTCGCTCGGAATGTTATAGCCTTACCTAAAACCAATCCACCTTGCGTTCGTTTTTCGAAAAGACCGCGATTTTCCGATAATTTACAGACGCGCGGGATCGGTTTTGAGGTTAGGCTAGTTTTATAAGAGCGAGCGAAGCGAGCGAGAAGCTACATCAATTCCCGCGCTATAGTTATATATCAAATGTTCTTTACTAACAATTCTCACCGATCGAAAGAAAGTTTCTGATTTGATAGAAGAATAACAGATATGTTTCGCTAGGTACGCGATTCGTGCTGATCGATGTATCTCGATGATGTTGTTGTTTTCGTTTTTGTTTTCGTTTTTGTTTTCGTTTTTGTTTTCGTTTTTGATTTCGTTTTTGTTTTCGTTTTTGTTTTCGTTTTTGTTTTCGTTTTTGTTTTCGTTTTTGTTTTCGTTTTTGTTTTCGTTTTTGTTTTCGTGTTTGTTTTCGTTTTTGTTTTCGTTTTCGTTTTTGTTTTCGTTTTTGTTTTTGTTTTCGTTTTTGTTTTTGTTTTTGTCCTTGTTTCTGTCCTTGTCTTTGTCTTAATTGGTTTTTGTTTGTACGAGACTAAGTCCAGCGGCATAATGCTCTTCGATCGCACACGACCAAGTCCAGCGGCGTGTCGCTCCTAGGGCTGTTGCGAATACTTAAAAGTCCCTACGGTCAAAATCATTGGGTTGCGACTCACCTTTACGAGTTGCTCGCTCGCTGCGCTCGCTCGGAATGTTATAGCCTTACCTAAAACCAATCCACCTTGCGTTCGTTTTTCGAAAAGACCGCGATTTTCCGATAATTTACAGACGCGCGGGATCGGTTTTGAGGTTAGGCTAGTTTTATAAGAGCGAGCGAAGCGAGCGAGAAGCTACATCAATTCCCGCGCTATAGTTATATATCAAATGTTCTTTACTAACAATTCTCACCGATCGAAAGAAAGTTTCTGATTTGATAGAAGAATAACAGATATGTTTCGCTAGGTACGCGATTCGTGCTGATCGATGTATCTCGATGATGTTGTTGTTTTCGTTTTTGTTTTCGTTTTTGTTTTCGTTTTTGTTTTCGTTTTTGATTTCGTTTTTGTTTTCGTTTTTGTTTTCGTTTTTGTTTTCGTTTTTGTTTTCGTTTTTGTTTTCGTTTTTGTTTTCGTTTTTGTTTTCGTGTTTGTTTTCGTTTTTGTTTTCGTTTTCGTTTTTGTTTTTGTTTTCGTTTTTGTTTTCGTTTTTGTTTTCGTTTTTGTTTTCGTTTTTGTTTTCGTTTTTGTTTTCGTTTTTGTTTTCGTGTTTGTTTTCGTTTTTGTTTTCGTTTTCGTTTTTGTTTTTGTTTTTGTTTTTGATTTCGTTTTTGTTTTCGTTTTTGTTTTCGTTTTTGTTTTCGTTTTTGTTTTCGTTTTTGTTTTTGTTTTCGTTTTTGTTTTCGTTTTTGTTTTCGTTTTTGTTTTCGTTTTTGTTTTCGTTTTTGTTTTCGTTTTTGTTTTTGTTTTCGTTTTTGTTTTCGTTTTTGTTTTTGTTTTCCTTTTCGTTTTTGTTTGTGTTTTTGTTTTCGTTTTTGTTTTCGTTTTTGTTTTCGTTTTTGTTTTCGTTTTTGTTTTCGTTTTTGTTTTCGTGTTTGTTTTCGTTTTTGTTTTCGTTTTTGTTTTCGTTTTTGTTTTTGTTTTTGTTTTCGTTTTTGTTTTCGTTTTTGTTTTTGTTTTCCTTTTCGTTTTTGTTTGTGTTTTTGTTTTTGTCCTTGTTTCTGTCCTTGTCTTTGTCTTAATTGGTTTTTGTTTGTACGAGACTAAGTCCAGCGGCATAATGCTCTTCGATCGCACACGACCAAGTCCAGCGGCGTGTCGCTCCTAGGGCTGTTGCGAATACTTAAAAGTCCCTACGGTCAAAATCATTGGGTTGCGACTCACCTTTACGAGTTGCTCGCTCGCTGCGCTCGCTCGGAATGTTATAGCCTTACCTAAAACCAATCCACCTTGCGTTCGTTTTTCGAAAAGACCGCGATTTTCCGATAATTTACAGACGCGCGGGATCGGTTTTGAGGTTAGGCTAGTTTTATAAGAGCGAGCGAAGCGAGCGAGAAGCTACATCAATTCCCGCGCTATAGTTATATATCAAATGTTCTTTACTAACAATTCTCACCGATCGAAAGAAAGTTTCTGATTTGATAGAAGAATAACAGATATGTTTCGCTAGGTACGCGATTCGTGCTGATCGATGTATCTCGATGATGTTTTTGTTTTCGTTTTTGTTTTCGTTTTTGTTTTCGTTTTTGTTTTCGTTTTTGTTTTCGTTTTTGTTTTCGTTTTTGTTTTCGTTTTTGTTTTCGTTTTTGTTTTCGTTTTTGTTTTCGTTTTTGTTTTCGTTTTTGATTTCGTTTTTGTTTTCGTTTTTGTTTTCGTTTTTGTTTTCGTTTTTGTTTTCGTTTTTGTTTTCGTTTTTGTTTTCGTTTTTGTTTTCGTGTTTGTTTTCGTTTTTGTTTTCGTTTTTGTTTTCGTTTTTGTTTTTGTTTTCGTTTTTGTTTTTGTTTTTGTCCTTGTTTCTGTCCTTGTCTTTGTCTTAATTGGTTTTTGTTTGTACGAGACTAAGTCCAGCGGCATAATGCTCTTCGATCGCACACGACCAAGTCCAGCGGCGTGTCGCTCCTAGGGCTGTTGCGAATACTTAAAAGTCCCTACGGTCAAAATCATTGGGTTGCGACTCACCTTTACGAGTTGCTCGCTCGCTGCGCTCGCTCGGAATGTTATAGCCTTACCTAAAACCAATCCACCTTGCGTTCGTTTTTCGAAAAGACCGCGATTTTCCGATAATTTACAGACGCGCGGGATCGGTTTTGAGGTTAGGCTAGTTTTATAAGAGCGAGCGAAGCGAGCGAGAAGCTACATCAATTCCCGCGCTATAGTTATATATCAAATGTTCTTTACTAACAATTCTCACCGATCGAAAGAAAGTTTCTGATTTGATAGAAGAATAACAGATATGTTTCGCTAGGTACGCGATTCGTGCTGATCGATGTATCTCGATGATGTTGTTGTTTTCGTTTTTGTTTTCGTTTTTGTTTTCGTTTTTGTTTTCGTTTTTGTTTTCGTTTTTGTTTTCGTTTTTGTTTTCGTTTTTGTTTTCGTTTTTGTTTTCGTTTTTGTTTTCGTGTTTGTTTTCGTTTTTGTTTTCGTTTTCGTTTTTGTTTTTGTTTTCGTTTTTGTTTTCGTTTTTGTTTTCGTTTTTGTTTTCGTTTTTGTTTTCGTTTTTGTTTTCGTTTTTGTTTTCGTTTTTGTTTTCGTGTTTGTTTTCGTTTTTGTTTTCGTTTTCGTTTTTGTTTTTGTTTTTGTTTTTGTTTTTGATTTCGTTTTTGTTTTCGTTTTTGTTTTCGTTTTTGTTTTCGTTTTTGTTTTCGTTTTTGTTTTTGTTTTCGTTTTTGTTTTCGTTTTTGTTTTCGTTTTTGTTTTCGTTTTTGTTTTCGTTTTCGTTTTTGTTTTCGTTTTTGTTTTTGTTTTCCTTTTCGTTTTTGTTTGTGTTTTTGTTTTCGTTTTTGTTTTCGTTTTTGTTTTCGTTTTTGTTTTCGTTTTTGTTTTCGTTTTTGTTTTCGTTTTTGTTTTCGTGTTTGTTTTCGTTTTTGTTTTCGTTTTTGTTTTCGTTTTTGTTTTTGTTTTCGTTTTTGTTTTCGTTTTTGTTTTTGTTTTCCTTTTCGTTTTTGTTTGTGTTTTTGTTTTTGTCCTTGTTTCTGTCCTTGTCTTTGTCTTAATTGGTTTTTGTTTGTACGAGACTAAGTCCAGCGGCATAATGCTCTTCGATCGCACACGACCAAGTCCAGCGGCGTGTCGCTCCTAGGGCTGTTGCGAATACTTAAAAGTCCCTACGGTCAAAATCATTGGGTTGCGACTCACCTTTACGAGTTGCTCGCTCGCTGCGCTCGCTCGGAATGTTATAGCCTTACCTAAAACCAATCCACCTTGCGTTCGTTTTTCGAAAAGACCGCGATTTTCCGATAATTTACAGACGCGCGGGATCGGTTTTGAGGTTAGGCTAGTTTTATAAGAGCGAGCGAAGCGAGCGAGAAGCTACATCAATTCCCGCGCTATAGTTATATATCAAATGTTCTTTACTAACAATTCTCACCGATCGAAAGAAAGTTTCTGATTTGATAGAAGAATAACAGATATGTTTCGCTAGGTACGCGATTCGTGCTGATCGATGTATCTCGATGATGTTTTTGTTTTCGTATTTGTTTTCGTTTTTGTTTTCGTTTTTGTTTTCGTTTTTGTTTTCGTTTTTGTTTTCGTTTTTGTTTTCGTTTTTGTTTTCGTTTTTGTTTTCGTTTTTGTTTTCGTTTTTGTTTTCGTTTTTGTTTTCGTTTTTGTTTTCGTGTTTGTTTTCGTTTTTGTTTTCGTTTTTGTTTTCTTTTTTGTTTTCGTTTTTGTTTTCGTTTTTGTTTTCGTTTTTGTTTTCGTTTTTGTTTTCGTTTTTGTTTTCGTTTTTGTTTTCGTTTTTGTTTTCGTTTTTGTTTTCGTTTTTGTTTTCGTTTTTGTTTTCGTTTTTGATTTCGTTTTTGTTTTCGTTTTTGTTTTCGTTTTTGTTTTCGTTTTTGTTTTTGTTTTCGTTTTTGTTTTTGTTTTCGTTTTTGTTTTCGTTTTTGTTTTCGTTTTTGTTTTTGTTTTCGTTTTTGTTTTCGTTTTTGTTTTTGTTTTCCTTTTCGTTTTTGTTTGTGTTTTTGTTTTCGTTTTTGTTTTCGTTTTTGTTTTCGTGTTTGTTTTCGTTTTTGTTTTCGTTTTTGTTTTCTTTTTTGTTTTCGTTTTTGTTTTCGTTTTTGTTTTCTTTTTTGTTTTCGTTTTTGTTTTCGTTTTTGTTTTCGTTTTTGTTTTCGTTTTTGTTTTCGTTTTTGTTTTCGTTTTTGTTTTCGTTTTTGTTTTCGTTTTTGTTTTCGTTTTTGTTTTTGTTTTCGTTTTTGTTTTCGTTTTTGTTTTCGTTTTTGTTTTCGTTTTTGTTTTCGTTTTTGTTTTCGTTTTTGTTTTTGTTTTCGTTTTTGTTTTCGTTTTTGTTTTCGTTTTTGTTTTTGTTTTCCTTTTCGTTTTTGTTTGTGTTTTTGTTTTCGTTTTTGTTTTCGTTTTTGTTTTCGTTTTTGTTTTTGTTTTTGTCCTTGTTTCTGTCCTTGTCTTTGTCTTAATTGGTTTTTGTTTGTACGAGACTAAGTCCAGCGGCATAATGCTCTTCGATCGCACACGACCAAGTCCAGCGGCGTGTCGCTCCTAGGGCTGTTGCGAATACTTAAAAGTCCCTACGGTCAAAATCATTGGGTTGCGACTCACCTTTACGAGTTGCTCGCTCGCTGCGCTCGCTCGGAATGTTATAGCCTTACCTAAAACCAATCCACCTTGCGTTCGTTTTTCGAAAAGACCGCGATTTTCCGATAATTTACAGACGCGCGGGATCGGTTTTGAGGTTAGGCTAGTTTTATAAGAGCGAGCGAAGCGAGCGAGAAGCTACATCAATTCCCGCGCTATAGTTATATATCAAATGTTCTTTACTAACAATTCTCACCGATCGAAAGAAAGTTTCTGATTTGATAGAAGAATAACAGATATGTTTCGCTAGGTACGCGATTCGTGCTGATCGATGTATCTCGATGATGTTTTTGTTTTCGTTTTTGTTTTCGTTTTTGTTTTCGTTTTTGTTTTCGTTTTTGTTTTCGTTTTTGTTTTCGTTTTTGTTTTCGTTTTTGTTTTCGTTTTTGTTTTCGTTTTTGTTTTCGTTTTTGTTTTCGTTTTTGTTTTCGTTTTTGTTTTCGTTTTTGTTTTCGTTTTTGTTTTCGTTTTTGTTTTCGTTTTTGTTTTCGTTTTTGATTTCGTTTTTGTTTTCGTTTTTGTTTTCGTTTTTGTTTTCGTTTTTGTTTTTGTTTTCGTTTTTGTTTTCGTTTTTGTTTTCGTTTTTGTTTTCGTGTTTGTTTTCGTTTTTGTTTTCGTTTTTGTTTTCGTTTTTGTTTTCGTTTTTGTTTTCGTGTTTGTTTTCGTTTTTGTTTTCGTTTTCGTTTTCGTTTTTGTTTTCTTTTTTGTTTTCGTTTTTGTTTTCGTTTTTGTTTTCGTTTTTGTTTTCGTTTTTGTTTTCGTTTTTGTTTTCGTTTTTGTTTTCGTTTTTGTTTTCGTTTTTGTTTTCGTTTTTGTTTTCGTTTTTGTTTTCGTGTTTGTTTTCGTTTTTGTTTTCGTTTTTGTTTTCGTTTTCGTTTTTGTTTTCGTTTTTGTTTTCGTTTTTGTTTTCGTTTTTGTTTTCGTTTTTGTTTTCGTTTTTGTTTTCGTTTTTGTTTTCGTTTTTGATTTCGTTTTTGTTTTCGTTTTTGTTTTCGTTTTTGTTTTCGTTTTTGTTTTCGTTTTTGTTTTCGTTTTTGTTTTCGTTTTTGTTTTCGTTTTTGTTTTCGTTTTTGTTTTCGTGTTTGTTTTCGTTTTTGTTTTCGTTTTTGTTTTCGTTTTTGTTTTTGTTTTTGTCCTTGTTTCTGTCCTTGTCTTTGTCTTAATTGGTTTTTGTTTGTACGAGACTAAGTCCAGCGGCATAATGCTCTTCGATCGCACACGACCAAGTCCAGCGGCGTGTCGCTCCTAGGGCTGTTGCGAATACTTAAAAGTCCCTACGGTCAAAATCATTGGGTTGCGACTCACCTTTACGAGTTGCTCGCTCGCTGCGCTCGCTCGGAATGTTATAGCCTTACCTAAAACCAATCCACCTTGCGTTCGTTTTTCGAAAAGACCGCGATTTTCCGATAATTTACAGACGCGCGGGATCGGTTTTGAGGTTAGGCTAGTTTTATAAGAGCGAGCGAAGCGAGCGAGAAGCTACATCAATTCCCGCGCTATAGTTATATATCAAATGTTCTTTACTAACAATTCTCACCGATCGAAAGAAAGTTTCTGATTTGATAGAAGAATAACAGATATGTTTCGCTAGGTACGCGATTCGTGCTGATCGATGTATCTCGATGATGTTGTTGTTTTCGTTTTTGTTTTCGTTTTTGTTTTCGTTTTTGTTTTCGTTTTTCTTTTCGTGTTTGTTTTCGTTTTTGTTTTCGTTTTTGTTTTCGTTTTTGTTTTCGTTTTTGTTTTCGTTTTTGTTTTCTTTTTTGTTTTCGTTTTTGTTTTCGTTTTTGTTTTCGTTTTTGTTTTCGTTTTTGTTTTCGTTTTTGTTTTCGTTTTTGTTTTCGTTTTTGTTTTCGTTTTTGTTTTTGTTTTCGTTTTTGTTATCGTTTTTGTTTTCGTTTTTGTTTTCGTTTTTGTTTTCGTTTTTGTTTTCGTTTTTGTTTTCGTTTTTGTTTTTGTTTTCGTTTTTGTTTTCGTTTTTGTTTTTGTTTTTGTTTTCCTTTTCGTTTTTGTTTGTGTTTTTGTTTTTGTCCTTGTTTCTGTCCTTGTCTTTGTCTTAATTGGTTTTTGTTTGTACGAGACTAAGTCCAGCGGCATAATGCTCTTCGATCGCACACGACCAAGTCCAGCGGCGTGTCGCTCCTAGGGCTGTTGCGAATACTTAAAAGTCCCTACGGTCAAAATCATTGGGTTGCGACTCACCTTTACGAGTTGCTCGCTCGCTGCGCTCGCTCGGAATGTTATAGCCTTACCTAAAACCAATCCACCTTGCGTTCGTTTTTCGAAAAGACCGCGATTTTCCGATAATTTACAGACGCGCGGGATCGGTTTTGAGGTTAGGCTAGTTTTATAAGAGCGAGCGAAGCGAGCGAGAAGCTACATCAATTCCCGCGCTATAGTTATATATCAAATGTTCTTTACTAACAATTCTCACCGATCGAAAGAAAGTTTCTGATTTGATAGAAGAATAACAGATATGTTTCGCTAGGTACGCGATTCGTGCTGATCGATGTATCTCGATGATGTTTTTGTTTTCGTTTTTGTTTTCGTTTTTGTTTTCGTTTTTGTTTTCGTTTTTGTTTTCGTTTTTGTTTTCGTTTTTGTTTTCGTTTTTGTTTTCGTTTTTGTTTTCGTTTTTGTTTTCGTTTTTGTTTTCGTTTTTGTTTTCGTTTTTGTTTTCGTGTTTGTTTTCGTTTTTGTTTTCGTTTTTGTTTTCTTTTTTGTTTTCGTTTTTGTTTTCGTTTTTGTTTTCGTTTTTGTTTTCGTTTTTGTTTTCGTTTTTGTTTTCGTTTTTGTTTTCGTTTTTGTTTTCGTGTTTGTTTTCGTTTTTGTTTTCGTTTTTGTTTTCGTTTTTGTTTTTGTTTTCGTTTTTGTTTTTGTTTTTGTCCTTGTTTCTGTCCTTGTCTTTGTCTTAATTGGTTTTTGTTTGTACGAGACTAAGTCCAGCGGCATAATGCTCTTCGATCGCACACGACCAAGTCCAGCGGCGTGTCGCTCCTAGGGCTGTTGCGAATACTTAAAAGTCCCTACGGTCAAAATCATTGGGTTGCGACTCACCTTTACGAGTTGCTCGCTCGCTGCGCTCGCTCGGAATGTTATAGCCTTACCTAAAACCAATCCACCTTGCGTTCGTTTTTCGAAAAGACCGCGATTTTCCGATAATTTACAGACGCGCGGGATCGGTTTTGAGGTTAGGCTAGTTTTATAAGAGCGAGCGAAGCGAGCGAGAAGCTACATCAATTCCCGCGCTATAGTTATATATCAAATGTTCTTTACTAACAATTCTCACCGATCGAAAGAAAGTTTCTGATTTGATAGAAGAATAACAGATATGTTTCGCTAGGTACGCGATTCGTGCTGATCGATGTATCTCGATGATGTTTTTGTTTTCGTTTTTGTTTTCGTTTTTGTTTTCGTTTTTGTTTTCGTGTTTGTTTTCGTTTTTGTTTTCGTTTTTGTTTTCTTTTTTGTTTTCGTTTTTGTTTTCGTTTTTGTTTTCGTTTTTGTTTTCGTTTTTGTTTTCGTTTTTGTTTTCGTTTTTGTTTTCGTTTTTGTTTTCGTTTTTGTTTTCGTTTTTGATTTCGTTTTTGTTTTCGTTTTTGTTTTCGTTTTTGTTTTCGTTTTTGTTTTCGTTTTTGTTTTCGTTTTTGTTTTCGTTTTTGTTTTCGTTTTTGTTTTCGTGTTTGTTTTCGTTTTTGTTTTCGTTTTTGTTTTCGTTTTTGTTTTTGTTTTCGTTTTTGTTTTTGTTTTTGTCCTTGTTTCTGTCCTTGTCTTTGTCTTAATTGGTTTTTGTTTGTACGAGACTAAGTCCAGCGGCATAATGCTCTTCGATCGCACACGACCAAGTCCAGCGGCGTGTCGCTCCTAGGGCTGTTGCGAATACTTAAAAGTCCCTACGGTCAAAATCATTGGGTTGCGACTCACCTTTACGAGTTGCTCGCTCGCTGCGCTCGCTCGGAATGTTATAGCCTTACCTAAAACCAATCCACCTTGCGTTCGTTTTTCGAAAAGACCGCGATTTTCCGATAATTTACAGACGCGCGGGATCGGTTTTGAGGTTAGGCTAGTTTTATAAGAGCGAGCGAAGCGAGCGAGAAGCTACATCAATTCCCGCGCTATAGTTATATATCAAATGTTCTTTACTAACAATTCTCACCGATCGAAAGAAAGTTTCTGATTTGATAGAAGAATAACAGATATGTTTCGCTAGGTACGCGATTCGTGCTGATCGATGTATCTCGATGATGTTTTTGTTTTCGTTTTTGTTTTCGTTTTTGTTTTCGTTTTTGTTTTCGTTTTTGTTTTCGTTTTTGTTTTCGTTTTTGTTTTCGTTTTTGTTTTCGTTTTTGTTTTCGTTTTTGTTTTCGTTTTTGTTTTCGTTTTTGTTTTCGTTTTTGTTTTCGTGTTTGTTTTCGTTTTTGTTTTCGTTTTTGTTTTCGTTTTTGTTTTCGTTTTTGTTTTCGTTTTCGTTTTCGTTTTCGTTTTCGTTTTTGTTTTCGTTTTCGTTTTCGTTTTCGTTTTCGTTTTCGTTTTCGTTTTCGTTTTCGTTTTCGTTTTCGTTTTCGTTTTCGTTTTCGTTTTCGTTTTCGTTTTCGTTTTCGTTTTCGTTTTCGTTTTCGTTTTCGTTTTCGTTTTCGTTTTCGTTTTCGTTTTCGTTTTCGTTTTCGTTTTCGTTTTCGTTTTCGTTTTCGTTTTCGTTTTCGTTTTCGTTTTCGTTTTCGTTTTCGTTTTCGTTTTCGTTTTCGTTTTCGTTTTCGTTTTCGTTTTCGTTTTCGTTTTCGTTTTCGTTTTCGTTTTCGTTTTCGTTTTCGTTTTCGTTTTCGTTTTCGTTTTCGTTTTCGTTTTCGTTTTCGTTTTCGTTTTCGTTTTCGTTTTCGTTTTCGTTTTCGTTTTCGTTTTCGTTTTCGTTTTCGTTTTCGTTTTCGTTTTCGTTTTCGTTTTCGTTTTCGTTTTCGTTTTCGTTTTCGTTTTCGTTTTCGTTTTCGTTTTCGTTTTCGTTTTCGTTTTCGTTTTCGTTTTCGTTTTCGTTTTCGTTTTCGTTTTCGTTTTCGTTTTCGTTTTCGTTTTCGTTTTCGTTTTCGTTTTCGTTTTCGTTTTCGTTTTCGTTTTCGTTTTCGTTTTCGTTTTCGTTTTCGTTTTCGTTTTCGTTTTCGTTTTCGTTTTCGTTTTCGTTTTCGTTTTCGTTTTCGTTTTCGTTTTCGTTTTCGTTTTCGTTTTCGTTTTCGTTTTCGTTTTCGTTTTCGTTTTCGTTTTCGTTTTCGTTTTCGTTTTCGTTTTCGTTTTCGTTTTCGTTTTCGTTTTCGTTTTCGTTTTCGTTTTCGTTTTCGTTTTCGTTTTCGTTTTCGTTTTCGTTTTCGTTTTCGTTTTCGTTTTCGTTTTCGTTTTCGTTTTCGTTTTCGTTTTCGTTTTCGTTTTCGTTTTCGTTTTCGTTTTCGTTTTCGTTTTCGTTTTCGTTTTCGTTTTCGTTTTCGTTTTCGTTTTCGTTTTCGTTTTCGTTTTCGTTTTCGTTTTCGTTTTCGTTTTCGTTTTCGTTTTCGTTTTCGTTTTCGTTTTCGTTTTCGTTTTCGTTTTCGTTTTCGTTTTCGTTTTCGTTTTCGTTTTCGTTTTCGTTTTCGTTTTCGTTTTCGTTTTCGTTTTCGTTTTCGTTTTCGTTTTCGTTTTCGTTTTCGTTTTCGTTTTCGTTTTCGTTTTCGTTTTCGTTTTCGTTTTCGTTTTCGTTTTCGTTTTCGTTTTCGTTTTCGTTTTCGTTTTCGTTTTCGTTTTCGTTTTCGTTTTCGTTTTCGTTTTCGTTTTCGTTTTCGTTTTCGTTTTCGTTTTCGTTTTCGTTTTCGTTTTCGTTTTCGTTTTCGTTTTCGTTTTCGTTTTCGTTTTCGTTTTCGTTTTCGTTTTCGTTTTCGTTTTCGTTTTCGTTTTCGTTTTCGTTTTCGTTTTCGTTTTCGTTTTCGTTTTCGTTTTCGTTTTCGTTTTCGTTTTCGTTTTCGTTTTCGTTTTCGTTTTCGTTTTCGTTTTCGTTTTCGTTTTCGTTTTCGTTTTCGTTTTCGTTTTCGTTTTCGTTTTCGTTTTCGTTTTCGTTTTCGTTTTCGTTTTCGTTTTCGTTTTCGTTTTCGTTTTCGTTTTCGTTTTCGTTTTCGTTTTCGTTTTCGTTTTCGTTTTCGTTTTCGTTTTCGTTTTCGTTTTCGTTTTCGTTTTCGTTTTCGTTTTCGTTTTCGTTTTCGTTTTCGTTTTCGTTTTCGTTTTCGTTTTCGTTTTCGTTTTCGTTTTCGTTTTCGTTTTCGTTTTCGTTTTCGTTTTCGTTTTCGTTTTCGTTTTCGTTTTCGTTTTCGTTTTCGTTTTCGTTTTCGTTTTCGTTTTCGTTTTCGTTTTCGTTTTCGTTTTCGTTTTCGTTTTCGTTTTCGTTTTCGTTTTCGTTTTCGTTTTCGTTTTCGTTTTCGTTTTCGTTTTCGTTTTCGTTTTCGTTTTCGTTTTCGTTTTCGTTTTCGTTTTCGTTTTCGTTTTCGTTTTCGTTTTCGTTTTCGTTTTCGTTTTCGTTTTCGTTTTCGTTTTCGTTTTCGTTTTCGTTTTCGTTTTCGTTTTCGTTTTCGTTTTCGTTTTCGTTTTCGTTTTCGTTTTCGTTTTCGTTTTCGTTTTCGTTTTCGTTTTCGTTTTCGTTTTCGTTTTCGTTTTCGTTTTTGTTTTCGTTTTTGTTTTCGTTTTTGTTTTCGTTTTTGTTTTCGTTTTTGTTTTCGTGTTTGTTTTCGTTTTTGTTTTCGTTTTTGTTTTCGTTTTTGTTTTTGTTTTCGTTTTTGTTTTTGTTTTTGTCCTTGTTTCTGTCCTTGTCTTTGTCTTAATTGGTTTTTGTTTGTACGAGACTAAGTCCAGCGGCATAATGCTCTTCGATCGCACACGACCAAGTCCAGCGGCGTGTCGCTCCTAGGGCTGTTGCGAATACTTAAAAGTCCCTACGGTCAAAATCATTGGGTTGCGACTCACCTTTACGAGTTGCTCGCTCGCTGCGCTCGCTCGGAATGTTATAGCCTTACCTAAAACCAATCCACCTTGCGTTCGTTTTTCGAAAAGACCGCGATTTTCCGATAATTTACAGACGCGCGGGATCGGTTTTGAGGTTAGGCTAGTTTTATAAGAGCGAGCGAAGCGAGCGAGACGCTACATCAATTCCCGCGCTATAGTTATATATCAAATGTTCTTTACTAACAATTCTCACCGATCGAAAGAAAGTTTCTGATTTGATAGAAGAATAACAGATATGTTTCGCTAGGTACGCGATTCGTGCTGATCGATGTATCTCGATGATGTTTTTGTTTTCGTTTTTGTTTTCGTTTTTGTTTTCGTTTTTGTTTTCGTTTTTCTTTTCGTGTTTGTTTTCGTTTTTGTTTTCGTTTTTGTTTTCTTTTTTGTTTTCGTTTTTGTTTTCGTTTTTGTTTTCTTTTTTGTTTTCGTTTTTGTTTTCGTTTTTGTTTTCGTTTTTGTTTTCGTTTTTGTTTTCGTTTTTGTTTTCTTTTTTGTTTTCGTTTTTGTTTTCGTTTTTGTTTTCGTTTTTGTTTTCGTTTTTGTTTTCGTTTTTGTTTTCGTTTTTGTTTTCGTTTTTGTTTTCGTTTTTGTTTTCGTGTTTGTTTTCGTTTTTGTTTTCGTTTTTGTTTTCGTTTTTGTTTTTGTTTTCGTTTTTGTTTTTGTTTTTGTTTTCGTTTTTGTTTTCGATTTTGTTTTCGTTTTTGTTTTTGTTTTCGTTTTTGTTTTCGTTTTTGTTTTTGTTTTCCTTTTCGTTTTTGTTTGTGTTTTTGTTTTCGTTTTTGTTTTCGTTTTTGTTTTCGTGTTTGTTTTCGTTTTTGTTTTCGTTTTTGTTTTCTTTTTTGTTTTCGTTTTTGTTTTCGTTTTTGTTTTCTTTTTTGTTTTCGTTTTTGTTTTCGTTTTTGTTTTCGTTTTTGTTTTCGTTTTTGTTTTCGTTTTTGTTTTCGTTTTTGTTTTCGTTTTTGTTTTCGTTTTTGTTTTCGTTTTTGTTTTTGTTTTCGTTTTTGTTTTCGTTTTTGTTTTCGTTTTTGTTTTCGTTTTTGTTTTCGTTTTTGTTTTCGTTTTTGTTTTTGTTTTCGTTTTTGTTTTCGTTTTTGTTTTCGTTTTTGTTTTTGTTTTCCTTTTCGTTTTTGTTTGTGTTTTTGTTTTCGTTTTTGTTTTCGTTTTCCTTTTCGTTTTTGTTTGTGTTTTTGTTTTCGTTTTTGTTTTCGTTTTTGTTTTCGTTTTTGTTTTCGTTTTTGTTTTCGTTTTTGTTTTCGTTTTTTTTTTCGTTTTTGTTTTCGTGTTTGTTTTCGTTTTTGTTTTCGTTTTTGTTTTCGTTTTTGTTTTCGTTTTTGTTTTCGTTTTTGTTTTCGTTTTTGTTTTCGTTTTTGTTTTCGTTTTTGTTTTCGTTTTTGTTTTCGTTTTTGTTTTCGTTTTTGTTTTCGTTTTTGTTTTCGTTTTTGTTTTCGTTTTTGTTTTCGTTTTTGTTTTCGTTTTTGTTTTCGTTTTTGTTTTCGTTTTTGTTTTCGTTTTTGATTTCGTTTTTGTTTTCGTTTTTGTTTTCGTTTTTGTTTTCGTGTTTGTTTTCGTTTTTGTTTTCGTTTTCGTTTTCGTTTTCGTTTTCGTTTTCGTTTTCGTTTTCGTTTTCGTTTTCGTTTTCGTTTTCGTTTTCGTTTTCGTTTTCGTTTTCGTTTTCGTTTTCGTTTTCGTTTTCGTTTTCGTTTTCGTTTTCGTTTTCGTTTTCGTTTTCGTTTTCGTTTTCGTTTTCGTTTTCGTTTTCGTTTTCGTTTTCGTTTTCGTTTTCGTTTTCGTTTTCGTTTTCGTTTTCGTTTTCGTTTTCGTTTTCGTTTTCGTTTTCGTTTTCGTTTTCGTTTTCGTTTTCGTTTTCGTTTTCGTTTTCGTTTTCGTTTTCGTTTTCGTTTTCGTTTTCGTTTTCGTTTTCGTTTTCGTTTTCGTTTTCGTTTTCGTTTTCGTTTTCGTTTTCGTTTTCGTTTTCGTTTTCGTTTTCGTTTTCGTTTTCGTTTTCGTTTTCGTTTTCGTTTTCGTTTTCGTTTTCGTTTTCGTTTTCGTTTTCGTTTTCGTTTTCGTTTTCGTTTTCGTTTTCGTTTTCGTTTTCGTTTTCGTTTTCGTTTTCGTTTTCGTTTTCGTTTTCGTTTTCGTTTTCGTTTTCGTTTTCGTTTTCGTTTTCGTTTTCGTTTTCGTTTTCGTTTTCGTTTTCGTTTTCGTTTTCGTTTTCGTTTTCGTTTTCGTTTTCGTTTTCGTTTTCGTTTTCGTTTTCGTTTTCGTTTTCGTTTTCGTTTTCGTTTTCGTTTTCGTTTTCGTTTTCGTTTTCGTTTTCGTTTTCGTTTTCGTTTTCGTTTTCGTTTTCGTTTTCGTTTTCGTTTTCGTTTTCGTTTTCGTTTTCGTTTTCGTTTTCGTTTTCGTTTTCGTTTTCGTTTTCGTTTTCGTTTTCGTTTTCGTTTTCGTTTTCGTTTTCGTTTTCGTTTTCGTTTTCGTTTTCGTTTTCGTTTTCGTTTTCGTTTTCGTTTTCGTTTTCGTTTTCGTTTTCGTTTTCGTTTTCGTTTTCGTTTTCGTTTTCGTTTTCGTTTTCGTTTTCGTTTTCGTTTTCGTTTTCGTTTTCGTTTTCGTTTTCGTTTTCGTTTTCGTTTTCGTTTTCGTTTTCGTTTTCGTTTTCGTTTTCGTTTTCGTTTTCGTTTTCGTTTTCGTTTTCGTTTTCGTTTTCGTTTTCGTTTTCGTTTTCGTTTTCGTTTTCGTTTTCGTTTTCGTTTTCGTTTTCGTTTTCGTTTTCGTTTTCGTTTTCGTTTTCGTTTTCGTTTTCGTTTTCGTTTTCGTTTTCGTTTTCGTTTTCGTTTTCGTTTTCGTTTTCGTTTTCGTTTTCGTTTTCGTTTTCGTTTTCGTTTTCGTTTTCGTTTTCGTTTTCGTTTTCGTTTTCGTTTTCGTTTTCGTTTTCGTTTTCGTTTTCGTTTTCGTTTTCGTTTTCGTTTTCGTTTTCGTTTTCGTTTTCGTTTTCGTTTTCGTTTTCGTTTTCGTTTTCGTTTTCGTTTTCGTTTTCGTTTTCGTTTTCGTTTTCGTTTTCGTTTTCGTTTTCGTTTTCGTTTTCGTTTTCGTTTTCGTTTTCGTTTTCGTTTTCGTTTTCGTTTTCGTTTTCGTTTTCGTTTTCGTTTTCGTTTTCGTTTTCGTTTTCGTTTTCGTTTTCGTTTTCGTTTTCGTTTTCGTTTTCGTTTTCGTTTTCGTTTTCGTTTTCGTTTTCGTTTTCGTTTTCGTTTTCGTTTTCGTTTTCGTTTTCGTTTTCGTTTTCGTTTTCGTTTTCGTTTTCGTTTTCGTTTTCGTTTTCGTTTTCGTTTTCGTTTTCGTTTTCGTTTTCGTTTTCGTTTTCGTTTTCGTTTTCGTTTTCGTTTTCGTTTTCGTTTTCGTTTTCGTTTTCGTTTTCGTTTTCGTTTTCGTTTTCGTTTTCGTTTTCGTTTTCGTTTTCGTTTTCGTTTTCGTTTTCGTTTTCGTTTTCGTTTTCGTTTTCGTTTTCGTTTTCGTTTTCGTTTTCGTTTTCGTTTTCGTTTTCGTTTTCGTTTTCGTTTTCGTTTTCGTTTTCGTTTTCGTTTTCGTTTTCGTTTTCGTTTTCGTTTTCGTTTTCGTTTTCGTTTTCGTTTTCGTTTTCGTTTTCGTTTTCGTTTTCGTTTTCGTTTTCGTTTTCGTTTTCGTTTTCGTTTTCGTTTTCGTTTTCGTTTTCGTTTTCGTTTTCGTTTTCGTTTTCGTTTTCGTTTTCGTTTTCGTTTTCGTTTTCGTTTTCGTTTTCGTTTTCGTTTTCGTTTTCGTTTTCGTTTTCGTTTTCGTTTTCGTTTTCGTTTTCGTTTTCGTTTTCGTTTTCGTTTTCGTTTTCGTTTTCGTTTTCGTTTTCGTTTTCGTTTTCGTTTTCGTTTTCGTTTTTGTTTTCTTTTTTGTTTTCGTTTTTGTTTTCGTTTTTGTTTTCGTTTTTGTTTTCGTTTTTGTTTTCGTTTTTGTTTTCGTTTTTGTTTTCGTTTTTGTTTTCGTTTTTGTTTTCGTTTTTGTTTTCGTTTTTGTTTTCGTTTTTGTTTTCGTTTTTGTTTTCGTTTTTGTTTTCGTTTTTGTTTTCGTTTTTGTTTTCGTTTTTGTTTTCGTGTTTGTTTTCGTTTTTGTTTTCGTTTTTGTTTTCGTTTTTGTTTTTGTTTTCGTTTTTGTTTTTGTTTTTGTCCTTGTTTCTGTCCTTGTCTTTGTCTTAATTGGTTTTTGTTTGTACGAGACTAAGTCCAGCGGCATAATGCTCTTCGATCGCACACGACCAAGTCCAGCGGCGTGTCGCTCCTAGGGCTGTTGCGAATACTTAAAAGTCCCTACGGTCAAAATCATTGGGTTGCGACTCACCTTTACGAGTTGCTCGCTCGCTTCGCTCGCTCGGAATGTTATAGCCTTACCTAAAACCAATCCACCTTGCGTTCGTTTTTCGAAAAGACCGCGATTTTCCGATAATTTACAGACGCGCGGGATCGGTTTTGAGGTTAGGCTAGTTTTATAAGAGCGAGCGAAGCGAGCGAGAAGCTACATCAATTCCCGCGCTATAGTTATATATCAAATGTTCTTTACTAACAATTCTCACCGATCGAAAGAAAGTTTCTGATTTGATAGAAGAATAACAGATATGTTTCGCTAGGTACGCGATTCGTGCTGATCGATGTATCTCGATGATGTTTTTGTTTTCGTTTTTGTTTTCGTTTTTGTTTTCGTTTTTCTTTTCGTGTTTGTTTTCGTTTTTGTTTTCGTTTTTGTTTTCGTTTTTGTTTTCGTTTTTGTTTTCGTTTTTGTTTTCGTTTTTGTTTTCGTTTTTGTTTTCGTTTTTGTTTTCGTTTTTGTTTTCGTGTTTGTTTTCGTTTTTGTTTTCGTTTTCGTTTTTGTTTTCTTTTTTGTTTTCGTTTTTGTTTTCGTTTTTGTTTTCGTTTTTGTTTTCGTTTTTGTTTTCGTTTTTGTTTTCGTTTTTGTTTTCGTTTTTGTTTTCGTTTTTGTTTTCGTTTTTGTTTTCGTTTTTGTTTTCGTTTTTGTTTTCGTTTTTGTTTTCGTTTTTGTTTTTGTTTTCGTTTTTGTTTTCGTTTTTGTTTTTGTTTTCCTTTTCGTTTTTGTTTGTGTTTTTGTTTTCGTTTTTGTTTTCGCTTTTGTTTTCGTTTTTGTTTTCGTTTTTGTTTTCGTGTTTGTTTTCGTTTTTGTTTTCGTTTTTGTTTTCGTTTTCGTTTTCGTTTTTGTTTTCTTTTTTGTTTTCGTTTTTGTTTTCGTTTTTGTTTTCGTTTTTGTTTTCGTTTTTGTTTTCGTTTTTGTTTTCGTTTTTGTTTTCGTTTTTGTTTTCGTTTTTGTTTTCGTTTTTGTTTTCGTTTTTGTTTTCGTGTTTGTTTTCGTTTTTGTTTTCGTTTTTGTTTTCGTTTTTGTTTTCGTTTTTGTTTTCGTTTTTGATTTCGTTTTTGTTTTCGTTTTTGTTTTCGTTTTTGTTTTCGTTTTTGTTTTCGTTTTTGTTTTCGTTTTTGTTTTCGTTTTTGTTTTCGTTTTTGTTTTCGTGTTTGTTTTCGTTTTTGTTTTCGTTTTTGTTTTCGTTTTTGTTTTCGTTTTTGTTTTCGTTTTTGTTTTCGTTTTTGTTTTCGTTTTTGTTTTCGTTTTTGTTTTCGTTTTTGTTTTCGTTTTTGATTTCGTTTTTGTTTTCGTTTTTGTTTTCGTTTTTGTTTTCGTTTTTGTTTTTGTTTTCGTTTTTGTTTTCGTTTTTGTTTTCGTTTTTGTTTTCGTGTTTGTTTTCGTTTTTGTTTTCGTTTTTGTTTTCGTTTTTGTTTTCGTTTTTGTTTTCGTGTTTGTTTTCGTTTTTGTTTTCGTTTTCGTTTTCGTTTTTGTTTTCTTTTTTGTTTTCGTTTTTGTTTTCGTTTTTGTTTTCGTTTTTGTTTTCGTTTTTGTTTTCATTTTTGTTTTCGTTTTTGTTTTCGTTTTTGTTTTCGTTTTTGTTTTCGTTTTTGTTTTCGTTTTTGTTTTCGTGTTTGTTTTCGTTTTTGTTTTCGTTTTTGTTTTCGTTTTCGTTTTCGTTTTCGTTTTTGTTTTCGTTTTTGTTTTCGTTTTTGTTTTCGTTTTTGTTTTCGTTTTTGTTTTCGTTATTGTTTTCGTTTTTGTTTTCGTTTTTGATTTCGTTTTTGTTTTCGTTTTTGTTTTCGTTTTTGTTTTCGTTTTTGTTTTCGTTTTTGTTTTCGTTTTTGTTTTCGTTTTTGTTTTCGTTTTTGTTTTCGTTTTTGTTTTCGTGTTTGTTTTCGTTTTTGTTTTCGTTTTTGTTTTCGTTTTTGTTTTTGTTTTCGTTTTTGTTTTCGTTTTTGTTTTTGTTTTCCTTTTCGTTTTTGTTTGTGTTTTTGTTTTTGTCCTTGTTTCTGTCCTTGTCTTTGTCTTAATTGGTTTTTGTTTGTACGAGACTAAGTCCAGCGGCATAATGCTCTTCGATCGCACACGACCAAGTCCAGCGGCGTGTCGCTCCTAGGGCTGTTGCGAATACTTAAAAGTCCCTACGGTCAAAATCATTGGGTTGCGACTCACCTTTACGAGTTGCTCGCTCGCTGCGCTCGCTCGGAATGTTATAGCCTTACCTAAAACCAATCCACCTTGCGTTCGTTTTTCGAAAAGACCGCGATTTTCCGATAATTTACAGACGCGCGGGATCGGTTTTGAGGTTAGGCTAGTTTTATAAGAGCGAGCGAAGCGAGCGAGAAGCTACATCAATTCCCGCGCTATAGTTATATATCAAATGTTCTTTACTAACAATTCTCACCGATCGAAAGAAAGTTTCTGATTTGATAGAAGAATAACAGATATGTTTCGCTAGGTACGCGATTCGTGCTGATCGATGTATCTCGATGATGTTTTTGTTTTCGTTTTTGTTTTCGTTTTTGATTTCGTTTTTGTTTTCGTTTTTGTTTTCGTTTTTGATTTCGTTTTTGTTTTCGTTTTTGTTTTCGTGTTTGTTTTCGTTTTTGTTTTCGTTTTTGTTTTCGTTTTTGTTTTCGTTTTTGTTTTCGTTTTTGTTTTCGTGTTTGTTTTCGTTTTTGTTTTCGTTTTCGTTTTCGTTTTTGTTTTCTTTTTTGTTTTCGTGTTTGTTTTCGTTTTTGTTTTCGTTTTTGTTTTCGTTTTTGTTTTCGTTTTTGTTTTCGTTTTTGTTTTCGTTTTTGTTTTCGTTTTTGTTTTCGTTTTTGATTTCGTTTTTGTTTTCGTTTTTGTTTTCGTTTTTGTTTTCGTTTTTGTTTTCGTTTTTGTTTTCGTGTTTGTTTTCGTTTTTGTTTTCGTTTTTGTTTTCGTTTTTGTTTTTGTTTTTGTCCTTGTTTCTGTCCTTGTCTTTGTCTTAATTGGTTTTTGTTTGTACGAGACTAAGTCCAGCGGCATAATGCTCTTCGATCGCACACGACCAAGTCCAGCGGCGTGTCGCTCCTAGGGCTGTTGCGAATACTTAAAAGTCCCTACGGTCAAAATCATTGGGTTGCGACTCACCTTTACGAGTTGCTCGCTCGCTGCGCTCGCTCGGAATGTTATAGCCTTACCTAAAACCAATCCACCTTGCGTTCGTTTTTCGAAAAGACCGCGATTTTCCGATAATTTACAGACGCGCGGGATCGGTTTTGAGGTTAGGCTAGTTTTATAAGAGCGAGCGAAGCGAGCGAGAAGCTACATCAATTCCCGCGCTATAGTTATATATCAAATGTTCTTTACTAACAATTCTCACCGATCGAAAGAAAGTTTCTGATTTGATAGAAGAATAACAGATATGTTTCGCTAGGTACGCGATTCGTGCTGATCGATGTATCTCGATGATGTTTTTGTTTTCGTTTTTGTTTTCGTTTTTGTTTTCGTTTTTCTTTTCGTGTTTGTTTTCGTTTTTGTTTTCGTTTTTGTTTTCGTTTTTGTTTTCGTTTTTGTTTTCGTTTTTGTTTTCGTTTTTGTTTTCGTGTATGTTTTCGTTTTTGTTTTCGTTTTCGTTTTTGTTTTCTTTTTTGTTTTCGTTTTTGTTTTCGTTTTTGTTTTCGTTTTTGTTTTCGTTTTTGTTTTCGTTTTTGTTTTCGTTTTTGTTTTCGTTTTTGTTTTCGTTTTTGTTTTCGTTTTTGATTTCGTTTTTGTTTTCGTTTTTGTTTTCGTTTTTGTTTTCGTTTTTGTTTTCGTTTTTGTTATCGTTTTTGTTTTCGTTTTTGTTTTCGTGTTTGTTTTCGTTTTTGTTTTCGTTTTTGTTTTCTTTTTTGTTTTCGTTTTTGTTTTCGTTTTTGTTTTCTTTTTTGTTTTCGTTTTTGTTTTCGTTTTTGTTTTCGTTTTTGTTTTCGTTTTTGTTTTCGTTTTTGTTTTCGTTTTTGTTTTCGTTTTTGTTTTCGTTTTTGTTTTCGTTTTTGTTTTCGTTTTTGTTTTCGTTTTTGTTTTCTTTTTTGTTTTCGTTTTTGTTTTCGTTTTTGTTTTCGTTTTTGTTTTCGTTTTTGTTTTCGTTTTTGTTTTCGTTTTTGTTTTCGTTTTTGTTTTCGTTTTTGTTTTCGTTTTTGTTTTCGTTTTTGTTTTCGTTTTTGTTTTCGTTTTTGTTTTCGTTTTTGTTTTCGTTTTTGTTTTTGTTTTCCTTTTCGTTTTTGTTTTCGTTTTTGTTTTCGTTTTTGTTTTCGTTTTTGTTTTCGTTTTTGTTTTCGTTTTTGTTTTCGTTTTTGTTTTCGTTTTTGTTTTCGTTTTTGTTTTTGTTTTCGTTTTTGTTTTCGTTTTTGTTTTTGTTTTCCTTTTCGTTTTTGTTTGTGTTTTTGTTTTCGTTTTTGTTTTCGTTTTTGTTTTCGTTTTTGTTTTCGTTTTTGTTTTCATTTTGTTTTCGTTTTTGTTTTCGTGTTTGTTTTCGTTTTTGTTTTCGTTTTTGTTTTCGTTTTTGTTTTTGTTTTTGTTTTCGTTTTTGTTTTCGTTTTTGTTTTTGTTTTCCTTTTCGTTTTTGTTTGTGTTTTTGTTTTTGTCCTTGTTTCTGTCCTTGTCTTTGTCTTAATTGGTTTTTGTTTGTACGAGACTAAGTCCAGCGGCATAATGCTCTTCGATCGCACACGACCAAGTCCAGCGGCGTGTCGCTCCTAGGGCTGTTGCGAATACTTAAAAGTCCCTACGGTCAAAATCATTGGGTTGCGACTCACCTTTACGAGATGCTCGCTCGCTGCGCTCGCTCGGAATGTTATAGCCTTACCTAAAACCAATCCACCTTGCGTTCGTTTTTCGAAAAGACCGCGATTTTCCGATAATTTACAGACGCGCGGGATCGGTTTTGAGGTTAGGCTAGTTTTATAAGAGCGAGCGAAGCGAGCGAGAAGCTACATCAATTCCCGCGCTATAGTTATATATCAAATGTTCTTTACTAACAATTCTCACCGATCGAAAGAAAGTTTCTGATTTGATAGAAGAATAACAGATATGTTTCGCTAGGTACGCGATTCGTGCTGATCGATGTATCTCGATGATGTTTTTGTTTTCGTTTTTGTTTTCGTTTTTGTTTTCGTTTTTGTTTTCGTTTTTGTTTTCGTTTTTGTTTTCGTTTTTGTTTTCGTTTTTGTTTTCGTTTTTGTTTTCGTTTTTGTTTTCTTTTTTGTTTTCGTGTTTGTTTTCGTTTTTGTTTTCGTGTTCGTTTTCGTTTTTGTTTTCTTTTTTGTTTTCGTTTTTGTTTTCGTTTTTGTTTTCGTTTTTGTTTTCGTTTTTGTTTTCGTTTTTGTTTTCGTTTTTGTTTTCGTTTTTGTTTTCGTTTTTGTTTTCGTTTTTGTTTTCGTTTTTGTTTTCGTTTTTGTTTTCGTTTTTGTTTTCGTGTTTGTTTTCGTTTTTGTTTTCGTTTTTGTTTTTGTTTTCTTTTTTGTTTTCGTTTTTGTTTTCGTTTTTGTTTTCGTTTTTGTTTTCGTTTTTGTTTTCGTTTTTGTTTTCGTTTTTGTTTTTGTTTTTGTTTTCGTTTTTGTTTTCGTTTTTGTTTTTGTTTTCCTTTTCGTTTTTGTTTGTGTTTTTGTTTTCGTTTTTGTTTTCCTTTTCGTTTTTGTTTGTGTTTTTGTTTTTGTCCTTGTTTCTGTCCTTGTCTTTGTCTTAATTGGTTTTTGTTTGTACGAGACTAAGTCCAGCGGCATAATGCTCTTCGATCGCACACGACCAAGTCCAGCGGCGTGTCGCTCCTAGGGCTGTTGCGAATACTTAAAAGTCCCTACGGTCAAAATCATTGGGTTGCGACTCACCTTTACGAGTTGCTCGCTCGCTGCGCTCGCTCGGAATGTTATAGCCTTACCTAAAACCAATCCACCTTGCGTTCGTTTTTCGAAAAGACCGCGATTTTCCGATAATTTACAGACGCGCGGGATCGGTTTTGAGGTTAGGCTAGTTTTATAAGAGCGAGCGAAGCGAGCGAGAAGCTACATCAATTCCCGCGCTATAGTTATATATCAAATGTTCTTTACTAACAATTCTCACCGATCGAAAGAAAGTTTCTGATTTGATAGAAGAATAACAGATATGTTTCGCTAGGTACGCGATTCGTGCTGATCGATGTATCTCGATGATGTTGTTGTTTTCGTTTTTGATTTCGTTTTTGTTTTCGTTTTTGTTTTCATTTTGTTTTCGTTTTTGTTTTCGTTTTTGTTTTCGTTTTTGTTTTCGTTTTTGTTTTCGTGTTTGTTTTCATTTTTGTTTTCGTTTTCGTTTTCGTTTTTGTTTTCTTTTTTGTTTTCGTTTTTGTTTTCGTTTTTGTTTTCGTTTTTGTTTTCGTTTTTGTTTTCGTTTTTGTTTTCGTTTTTGTTTTCGTTTTTGTTTTCGTTTTTGTTTTCGTTTTTGTTTTCGTTTTTGTTTTCGTTTTTGTTTTCGTTTTTGTTTTCGTTTTTGTTTTCGTTTTTGTTTTCGTTTTTGTTTTCTTTTTTGTTTTCGTTTTTGTTTTCGTTTTTGTTTTCGTGTTTGTTTTCGTTTTTGTTTTCGTTTTCGTTTTCGTTTTCGTTTTCGTTTTTGTTTTTGTTTTCGTTTTTGTTTTTGTTTTTGTCCTTGTTTCTGTCCTTGTCTTTGTCTTAATTGGTTTTTGTTTGTACGAGACTAAGTCC
Source organism: Bombus pascuorum (assembly GCF_905332965.1). Lineage (NCBI taxonomy): Eukaryota > Metazoa > Arthropoda > Insecta > Hymenoptera > Apidae > Bombus > Bombus pascuorum. Next base: position 1,115,488 of record NW_026869732.1, on the reverse strand, counting down.
AGCGGCATAATGCTCTTCGATCGCACACGACCAAGTCCAGCGGCGTGTCGCTCCTAGGGCTGTTGCGAATACTTAAAAGTCCCTACGGTCAAAATCATTGGGTTGCGACTCACCTTTACGAGTTGCTCGCTCGCTGCGCTCGCTCGGAATGTTATAGCCTTACCTAAAACCAATCCACCTTGCGTTCGTTTTTCGAAAAGACCGCGATTTTCCGATAATTTACAGACGCGCGGGATCGGTTTTGAGGTTAGGCTAGTTTTATAAGAGCGAGCGAAGCGAGCGAGAAGCTACATCAATTCCCGCGCTATAGTTATATATCAAATGTTCTTTACTAACAATTCTCACCGATCGAAAGAAAGTTTCTGATTTGATAGAAGAATAACAGATATGTTTCGCTAGGTACGCGATTCGTGCTGATCGATGTATCTCGATGATGTTTTTGTTTTCGTTTTTGTTTTCGTTTTTGTTTTCGTTTTTGTTTTCGTTTTTGTTTTCGTTTTTGTTTTCGTTTTTGTTTTCGTTTTTGTTTTCGTTTTTGTTTTCGTTTTTGTTTTCGTTTTTTTTTTCGTTTTTGTTTTCGTTTTTGTTTTCGTTTTCGTTTTCGTTTTTGTTTTCTTTTTTGTTTTCGTTTTTGTTTTCGTTTTTGTTTTCGTTTTTGTTTTCGTTTTTGTTTTCGTTTTTGTTTTCGTTTTTGTTTTCGTTTTTGTTTTCGTTTTTGTTTTCGTGTTTGTTTTCGTTTTTGTTTTCGTTTTTGTTTTCGTTTTTGTTTTCGTTTTTGTTTTCGTGTTTGTTTTCGTTTTTGTTTTCGTTTTCGTTTTCGTTTTTGTTTGCTTTTTTGTTTTCGTTTTTGTTTTCGTTTTTGTTTTCGTTTTTGTTTTCGTTTTTGTTTTCGTTTTTGTTTTCGTTTTTGTTTTCGTTTTTGTTTTCTTTTTTGTTTTCGTTTTTGTTTTCGTTTTTGTTTTCGTTTTTGTTTTCGTTTTTGTTTTCGTTTTTGTTTTCGTTTTTGTTTTCGTTTTTGTTTTCGTTTTTGTTTTCGTTTTTGATTTCGTTTTTGTTTTCGTTTTTGTTTTCGTTTTTGTTTTCGTTTTTGTTTTCGTTTTTGTTTTCGTTTTTGTTTTCGTTTTTGTTTTCGTGTTTGTTTTCGTTTTTGTTTTCGTTTTTGTTTTCGTTTTGGTTTTTGTTTTCGTTTTTGTTTTTGTTTTTGTCCTTGTTTCTGTCCTTGTCTTTGTCTTAATTGGTTTTTGTTTGTACGAGACTAAGTCCAGCGGCATAATGCTCTTCGATCGCACACGACCAAGTCCAGCGGCGTGTCGCTCCTAGGGCTGTTGCGAATACTTAAAAGTCCCTACGGTCAAAATCATTGGGTTGCGACTCACCTTTACGAGTTGCTCGCTCGCTGCGCTCGCTCGGAATGTTATAGCCTTACCTAAAACCAATCCACCTTGCGTTCGTTTTTCGAAAAGACCGCGATTTTCCGATAATTTACAGACGCGCGGGATCGGTTTTGAGGTTAGGCTAGTTTTATAAGAGCGAGCGAAGCGAGCGAGAAGCTACATCAATTCCCGCGCTATAGTTATATATCAAATGTTCTTTACTAACAATTCTCACCGATCGAAAGAAAGTTTCTGATTTGATAGAAGAATAACAGATATGTTTCGCTAGGTACGCGATTCGTGCTGATCGATGTATCTCGATGATGTTTTTGTTTTCGTTTTTGTTTTCGTTTTTGTTTTCGTTTTTGTTTTCGTTTTTCTTTTCGTGTTTGTTTTCGTTTTTGTTTTCGTTTTTGTTTTCTTTTTTGTTTTCGTTTTTGTTTTCGTTTTTGTTTTCTTTTTTGTTTTCGTTTTTGTTTTCGTTTTTGTTTTCGTTTTTGTTTTCGTTTTTGTTTTCGTTTTTGTTTTCGTTTTTGTTTTCGTTTTTGTTTTTGTTTTCGTTTTTGTTTTCGTTTTTGTTTTCGTTTTTGTTTTCGTTTTTGTTTTCGTTTTTGTTTTCGTTTTTGATTTCGTTTTTGTTTTCGTTTTTGTTTTCGTTTTTGTTTTCGTTTTTGTTTTCGTTTTTGTTTTCGTTTTTGTTTTCGTGTTTGTTTTCGTTTTTGTTTTCGTTTTTGTTTTCGTTTTTGTTTTCGTTTTTGTTTTCGTTTTTGTTTTCGTTTTTGTTTTCGTTTTTGTTTTCGTTTTTGTTTTCGTTTTTGTTTTCGTTTTTGTTTTCGTTTTTGATTTCGTTTTTGTTTTCGTTTTTGTTTTCGTTTTTGTTTTCGTTTTTGTTTTCGTTTTTGTTTTCGTTTTTGTTTTCGTTTTTGTTTTCTTTTTTGTTTTCGTTTTTGTTTTCGTTTTTGTTTTCTTTTTTGTTTTCGTTTTTGTTTTCGTTTTTGTTTTCGTTTTTGTTTTCTTTTTTGTTTTCGTTTTTGTTTTCGTTTTCGTTTTTGTTTTCGTTTTTGTTTTCGTTTTTGTTTTCGTTTTTGTTTTCGTTTTTGTTTTCGTTTTTGTTTTCGTTTTTGTTTTCGTTTTTGATTTCGTTTTTGTTTTCGTTTTTGTTTTCGTTTTTGTTTTCGTTTTTGTTTTCGTTTTTGTTTTCGTTTTTGTTTTCGTTTTTGTTTTCGTTTTTGTTTTCGTGTTTGTTTTTGTTTTCGTTTTTGTTTTCGTTTTTGTTTTTGTTTTCCTTTTCGTTTTTGTTTGTGTTTTTGTTTTTGTCCTTGTTTCTGTCCTTGTCTTTGTCTTAATTGGTTTTTGTTTGTACGAGACTAAGTCCAGCGGCATAATGCTCTTCGATCGCACACGACCAAGTCCAGCGGCGTGTCGCTCCTAGGGCTGTTGCGAATACTTAAAAGTCCCTACGGTCAAAATCATTGGGTTGCGACTCACCTTTACGAGTTGCTCGCTCGCTGCGCTCGCTCGGATTGTTATAGCCTTACCTAAAACCAATCCACCTTGCGTTCGTTTTTCGAAAAGACCGCGATTTTCCGATAATTTACAGACGCGCGGGATCGGTTTTGAGGTTAGGCTAGTTTTATAAGAGCGAGCGAAGCGAGCGAGAAGCTACATCAATTCCCGCGCTATAGTTATATATCAAATGTTCTTTACTAACAATTCTCACCGATCGAAAGAAAGTTTCTGATTTGATAGAAGAATAACAGATATGTTTCGCTAGGTACGCGATTCGTGCTGATCGATGTATCTCGATGATGTTTTTGTTTTCGTTTTTGTTTTCGTTTTTGTTTTCGTTTTTGTTTTCGTTTTTGTTTTCGTTTTTGTTTTCGTTTTTGTTTTCGTTTTTGTTTTCGTTTTTGTTTTCGTTTTTGTTTTCGTTTTTGTTTTCGTTTTTGTTTTCGTTTTTGTTTTCGTTTTTGTTTTCGTTTTCGTTTTCGTTTTTGTTTTCTTTTTTGTTTTCGTTTTTGTTTTCGTTTTTGATTTCGTTTTTGTTTTCGTTTTTGTTTTCGTTTTTGTTTTCGTTTTTGTTTTCGTTTTTGTTTTCGTTTTTGTTTTCGTTTTTGTTTTCGTGTTTGTTTTCGTTTTTGTTTTCGTTTTTGTTTTCTTTTTTGTTTTCGTTTTTGTTTTTGTTTTTGTCCTTGTTTCTGTCCTTGTCTTTGTCTTAATTGGTTTTTGTTTGTACGAGACTAAGTCCAGCGGCATAATGCTCTTCGATCGCACACGACCAAGTCCAGCGGCGTGTCGCTCCTAGGGCTGTTGCGAATACTTAAAAGTCCCTACGGTCAAAATCATTGGGTTGCGACTCACCTTTACGAGTTGCTCGCTCGCTGCGCTCGCTCGGAATGTTATAGCCTTACCTAAAACCAATCCACCTTGCGTTCGTTTTTCGAAAAGACCGCGATTTTCCGATAATTTACAGACGCGCGGGATCGGTTTTGAGGTTAGGCTAGTTTTATAAGAGCGAGCGAAGCGAGCGAGAAGCTACATCAATTCCCGCGCTATAGTTATATATCAAATGTTCTTTACTAACAATTCTCACCTATCGAAAGAAAGTTTCTGATTTGATAGAAGAATAACAGATATGTTTCGCTAGGTACGCGATTCGTGCTGATCGATGTATCTCGATGATGTTTTTGTTTTCGTTTTTGTTTTCGTTTTTGTTTTCGTTTTTGTTTTCGTTTTTGTTTTCGTTTTTGTTTTCGTTTTTGTTTTCGTTTTTGTTTTTGTTTTCGTTTTTGTTTTCGTTTTTGTTTTTGTTTTCCTTTTCGTTTTTGTTTTCGTTTTTGTTTTCGTTTTTGTTTTCGTGTTTGTTTTCGTTTTTGTTTTCGTTTTCGTTTTCGTTTTTGTTTTCTTTTTTGTTTTCGTTTTTGTTTTCGTTTTTGTTTTCGTTTTTGTTTTCGTTTTTGTTTTCGTTTTTCTTTTCGTTTTTGTTTTCGTGTTTGTTTTCGCTTTTGTTTTCGTTTTCGTTTTTGTTTTCTTTTTTGTTTTCGTTTTTGTTTTCGTCTTTGTTTTCGTTTTTGTTTTCGTTTTTGTTTTCGTTTTTGTTTTCGTTTTTGTTTTCGTTTTTGTTTTCGTTTTTGTTTTCGTTTTTGTTTTCGTGTTTGTTTTCGTTTTTGTTTTCGTTTTTGTTTTCTTTTTTGTTTTCGTTTTTGTTTTCGTTTTTGTTTTCGTGTTTGTTTTCGTTTTTGTTTTCGTTTTTGTTTTCGTTTTTGTTTTTGTTTTCGTTTTTGTTTTCGTTTTTGTTTTTGTTTTCCTTTTCGTTTTTGTTTGTGTTTTTGTTTTTGTCCTTGTTTCTGTCCTTGTCTTTGTCTTAATTGGTTTTTGTTTGTACGAGACTAAGTCCAGCGGCATAATGCTCTTCGATCGCACACGACCAAGTCCAGCGGCGTGTCGCTCCTAGGGCTGTTGCGAATACTTAAAAGTCCCTACGGTCAAAATCATTGGGTTGCGACTCACCTTTACGAGTTGCTCGCTCGCTGCGCTCGCTCGGAATGTTATAGCCTTACCTAAAACCAATCCACCTTGCGTTCGTTTTTCGAAAAGACCGCGATTTTCCGATAATTTACAGACGCGCGGGATCGGTTTTGAGGTTAGGCTAGTTTTATAAGAGCGAGCGAAGCGAGCGAGAAGCTACATCAATTCCCGCGCTATAGTTATATATCAAATGTTCTTTACTAACAATTCTCACCGATCGAAAGAAAGTTTCTGATTTGATAGAAGAATAACAGATATGTTTCGCTAGGTACGCGATTCGTGCTGATCGATGTATCTCGATGATGTTTTTGTTTTCGTTTTTGTTTTCGTTTTTGTTTTCGTTTTTGTTTTCGTTTTTCTTTTCGTGTTTGTTTTCGTTTTTGTTTTCGTTTTTGTTTTCTTTTTTGTTTTCGTTTTTGTTTTCGTTTTTGTTTTCTTTTTTGTTTTCGTTTTTGTTTTCGTTTTTGTTTTCGTTTTTGTTTTCGTTTTTGTTTTTGTTTTTGTTTTTGTTTTCGTTTTTGTTTTCGTTTTCGTTTTCGTTTTTGTTTTCTTTTTTGTTTTCGTTTTTGTTTTCGTTTTCGTTTTTGTTTTCGTTTTTGTTTTCGTTTTTGTTTTCGTTTTTGTTTTCGTTTTTGTTTTCGTTTTTGTTTTCGATTTTGATTTCGTTTTTGTTTTCGTTTTTGTTTTCGTTTTTGTTTTCGTTTTTGTTTTCGTTTTTGTTTTCGTTTTTGTTTTCGTTTTTGTTTTCGTTTTTGTTTTTGTTTTCGTTTTTGTTTTCGTTTTTGTTTTTGTTTTCCTTTTCGTTTTTGTTTGTGTTTTTGTTTTTGTCCTTGTTTCTGTCCTTGTCTTTGTCTTAATTGGTTTTTGTTTGTACGAGACTAAGTCCAGCGGCATAATGCTCTTCGATCGCACACGACCAAGTCCAGCGGCGTGTCGCTCCTAGGGCTGTTGCGAATACTTAAAAGTCCCTACGGTCAAAATCATTGGGTTGCGACTCACCTTTACGAGTTGCTCGCTCGCTGCGCTCGCTCGGAATGTTATAGCCTTACCTAAAACCAATCCACCTTGCGTTCATTTTTCGAAAAGACCGCGATTTTCCGATAATTTACAGACGCGCGGGATCGGTTTTGAGGTTAGGCTAGTTTTATAAGAGCGAGCGAAGCGAGCGAGAAGCTACATCAATTCCCGCGCTATAGTTATATATCAAATGTTCTTTACTAACAATTCTCACCGATCGAAAGAAAGTTTCTGATTTGATAGAAGAATAACAGATATGTTTCGCTAGGTACGCGATTCGTGCTGATCGATGTATCTCGATGATGTTTTTGTTTTCGTTTTTGTTTTCGTTTTTGTTTTCGTTTTTGTTTTCGTTTTTGTTTTCGTGTTTGTTTTCGTTTTTGTTTTCGTTTTTGTTTTTGTTTTCGTTTTTGTTTTCGTTTTTGTTTTCGTTTTTGTTTTCGTTTTTGTTTTCGTTTTTGTTTTTGTTTTCGTTTTTGTTTTCGTTTTTGTTTTTGTTTTCCTTTTCGTTTTTGTTTTCGTTTTTGTTTTCGTTTTTGTTTTCGTTTTTGTTTTCGTTTTTGTTTTCGTTTTTGATTTCGTTTTTGTTTTCGTTTTTGTTTTCGTTTTTGTTTTCGTTTTTGTTTTCGTTTTTGTTTTCGTTTTTGTTTTCGTTTTTGTTTTCGTTTTTGTTTTCGTTTTTGTTTTCGTTTTTGTTTTTGTTTTCGTTTTTGTTTTCGTTTTTGTTTTTGTTTTCCTTTTCGTTTTTGTTTGTGTTTTTGTTTTTGTCCTTGTTTCTGTCCTTGTCTTTGTCTTAATTGGTTTTTGTTTGTACGAGACTAAGTCCAGCGGCATAATGCTCTTCGATCGCACACGACCAAGTCCAGCGGCGTGTCGCTCCTAGGGCTGTTGCGAATACTTAAAAGTCCCTACGGTCAAAATCATTGGGTTGCGACTCACCTTTACGAGTTGCTCGCTCGCTGCGCTCGCTCGGAATGTTATAGCCTTACCTAAAACCAATCCACCTTGCGTTCGTTTTTCGAAAAGACCGCGATTTTCCGATAATTTACAGACGCGCGGGATCGGTTTTGAGGTTAGGCTAGTTTTATAAGAGCGAGCGAAGCGAGCGAGAAGCTACATCAATTCCCGCGCTATAGTTATATATCAAATGTTCTTTACTAACAATTCTCACCGATCGAAAGAAAGTTTCTGATTTGATAGAAGAATAACAGATATGTTTCGCTAGGTACGCGATTCGTGCTGATCGATGTATCTCGATGATGTTTTTGTTTTCGTTTTTGTTTTCGTTTTTGTTTTCGTTTTTGTTTTCGTTTTTCTTTTCGTGTTTGTTTTCGTTTTTGTTTTCGTTTTTGTTTTCTTTTTTGTTTTCGTTTTTGTTTTCGTTTTTGTTTTCTTTTTTGTTTTCGTTTTTGTTTTCGTTTTTGTTTTCGTTTTTGTTTTCGTTTTTGTTTTTGTTTTTGTTTTTGTTTTCGTTTTTGTTTTCGTTTTCGTTTTCGTTTTTGTTTTCTTTTTTGTTTTCGTTTTTGTTTTCGTTTTCGTTTTTGTTTTCGTTTTTGTTTTCGTTTTTGTTTTCGTTTTTGTTTTCGTTTTTGTTTTCGTTTTTGTTTTCGATTTTGATTTCGTTTTTGTTTTCGTTTTTGTTTTCGTTTTTGTTTTCGTTTTTGTTTTCGTTTTTGTTTTCGTTTTTGTTTTCGTTTTTGTTTTCGTTTTTGTTTTTGTTTTCGTTTTTGTTTTCGTTTTTGTTTTTGTTTTCCTTTTCGTTTTTGTTTGTGTTTTTGTTTTTGTCCTTGTTTCTGTCCTTGTCTTTGTCTTAATTGGTTTTTGTTTGTACGAGACTAAGTCCAGCGGCATAATGCTCTTCGATCGCACACGACCAAGTCCAGCGGCGTGTCGCTCCTAGGGCTGTTGCGAATACTTAAAAGTCCCTACGGTCAAAATCATTGGGTTGCGACTCACCTTTACGAGTTGCTCGCTCGCTGCGCTCGCTCGGAATGTTATAGCCTTACCTAAAACCAATCCACCTTGCGTTCATTTTTCGAAAAGACCGCGATTTTCCGATAATTTACAGACGCGCGGGATCGGTTTTGAGGTTAGGCTAGTTTTATAAGAGCGAGCGAAGCGAGCGAGAAGCTACATCAATTCCCGCGCTATAGTTATATATCAAATGTTCTTTACTAACAATTCTCACCGATTGAAAGAAAGTTTCTGATTTGATAGAAGAATAACAGATATGTTTCGCTAGGTACGCGATTCGTGCTGATCGATGTATCTCGATGATGTTTTTGTTTTCGTTTTTGTTTTCGTTTTTGTTTTCGTTTTTGTTTTCGTTTTTGTTTTCGTGTTTGTTTTCGTTTTTGTTTTCGTTTTTGTTTTTGTTTTCGTTTTTGTTTTCGTTTTTGTTTTCGTTTTTGTTTTCGTTTTTGTTTTCGTTTTTGTTTTTGTTTTCGTTTTTGTTTTCGTTTTTGTTTTTGTTTTCCTTTTCGTTTTTGTTTTCGTTTTTGTTTTCGTTTTTGTTTTCGTTTTTGTTTTCGTTTTTGTTTTCGTTTTTGATTTCGTTTTTGTTTTCGTTTTTGTTTTCGTTTTTGTTTTCGTTTTTGTTTTCGTTTTTGTTTTCGTTTTTGTTTTCGTTTTTGTTTTCGTTTTTGTTTTCGTTTTTGTTTTCGTGTTTGTTTTCGTTTTTGTTTTCGTTTTTGTTTTCGTTTTTGTTTTTGTTTTCGTTTTTGTTTTTGTTTTTGTCCTTGTTTCTGTCCTTGTCTTTGTCTTAATTGGTTTTTGTTTGTACGAGACTAAGTCCAGCGGCATAATGCTCTTCGATCGCACACGACCAAGTCCAGCGGCGTGTCGCTCCTAGGGCTGTTGCGAATACTTAAAAGTCCCTACGGTCAAAATCATTGGGTTGCGACTCACCTTTACGAGTTGCTCGCTCGCTGCGCTCGCTCGGATTGTTATAGCCTTACCTAAAACCAATCCACCTTGCGTTCGTTTTTCGAAAAGACCGCGATTTTCCGATAATTTACAGACGCGCGGGATCGGTTTTGAGGTTAGGCTAGTTTTATAAGAGCGAGCGAAGCGAGCGAGAAGCTACATCAATTCCCGCGCTATAGTTATATATCAAATGTTCTTTACTAACAATTCTCACCGATCGAAAGAAAGTTTCTGATTTGATAGAAGAATAACAGATATGTTTCGCTAGGTACGCGATTCGTGCTGATCGATGTATCTCGATGATGTTTTTGTTTTCGTTTTTGTTTTCGTTTTTGTTTTCGTTTTTGTTTTCGTTTTTGTTTTCGTGTTTGTTTTCGTTTTTGTTTTCGTTTTTGTTTTTGTTTTCGTTTTTGTTTTCGTTTTTGTTTTCGTTTTTGTTTTCGTTTTTGTTTTCGTTTTTGATTTCGTTTTTGTTTTCGTTTTTGTTTTCGTTTTTGTTTTCGTTTTTGTTTTCGTTTTTGTTTTCGTTTTTGATTTCGTTTTTGTTTTCGTTTTTGTTTTCGTTTTTGTTTTCGTTTTTGTTTTCTTTTTTGTTTTCGTTTTTGTTTTCGTTTTTGTTTTCGTTTTTGTTTTCGTTTTTGTTTTCGTTTTTCTTTTCGTGTTTGTTTTCGTTTTTGTTTTCGTTTTTGTTTTCTTTTTTGTTTTCGTTTTTGTTTTCGTTTTTGTTTTCGTTTTTGTTTTCGTTTTTGTTTTCGTTTTTGTTTTCGTTTTTGTTTTCGTTTTTGTTTTCGTTTTTCTTTTCGTGTTTGTTTTCGTTTTTGTTTTCTTTTTTGTTTTCGTTTTTGTTTTCGTTTTCGTTTTTGTTTTCGTTTTTGTTTTCGTTTTTGTTTTCGTTTTTGTTTTCGTTTTTGTTTTCGTTTTTGTTTTCGTTTTTGTTTTCGTTTTTGTTTTCGTTTTTGATTTCGTTTTTGTTTTCGTTTTTGTTTTCGTTTTTGTTTTCGTTTTTGTTTTCGTTTTTGTTTTCGTTTTTGTTTTCGTTTTTGTTTTCGTTTTTGTTTTTGTTTTTGTTTTCGTTTTTGTTTTCGTTTTTGTTTTTGTTTTCCTTTTCGTTTTTGTTTTCGTTTTTGTTTTCGTTTTTGTTTTCGTTTTTGTTTTCGCGTTTGTTTTCGTTTTTGTTTTCGTTTTTGTTTTCGTTTTTGTTTTTGTTTTCGTTTTTGTTTTTGTTTTTGTCCTTGTTTCTGTCCTTGTCTTTGTCTTAATTGGTTTTTGTTTGTACGAGACTAAGTCCAGCGGCATAATGCTCTTCGATCGCACACGACCAAGTCCAGCGGCGTGTCGCTCCTAGGGCTGTTGCGAATACTTAAAAGTCCCTACGGTCAAAATCATTGGGTTGCGACTCACCTTTACGAGTTGCTCGCTCGCTGCGCTCGCTCGGAATGTTATAGCCTTACCTAAAACCAATCCACCTTGCGTTCGTTTTTCGAAAAGACCGCGATTTTCCGATAATTTACAGACGCGCGGGATCGGTTTTGAGGTTAGGCTAGTTTTATAAGAGCGAGCGAAGCGAGCGAGAAGCTACATCAATTCCCGCGCTATAGTTATATATCAAATGTTCTTTACTAACAATTCTCACCTATCGAAAGAAAGTTTCTGATTTGATAGAAGAATAACAGATATGTTTCGCTAGGTACGCGATTCGTGCTGATCGATGTATCTCGATGATGTTTTTGTTTTCGTTTTTGTTTTCGTTTTTGTTTTCGTTTTTGTTTTCGTTTTTGTTTTCGTTTTTGTTTTCGTTTTTGTTTTCGTTTTTGTTTTTGTTTTCGTTTTTGTTTTCGTTTTTGTTTTTGTTTTCCTTTTCGTTTTTGTTTTCGTTTTTGTTTTCGTTTTTGTTTTCGTGTTTGTTTTCGTTTTTGTTTTCGTTTTCGTTTTCGTTTTTGTTTTCTTTTTTGTTTTCGTTTTTGTTTTCGTTTTTGTTTTCGTTTTTGTTTTCGTTTTTGTTTTCGTTTTTGTTTTCGTTTTTGTTTTCGTTTTTGTTTTCGTTTTTGTTTTCGTTTTTGTTTTCGTTTTTGTTTTCGTGTTTGTTTTCGTTTTTGTTTTCGTTTTTGTTTTCTTTTTTGTTTTCGTTTTTGTTTTCGTTTTTGTTTTCGTGTTTGTTTTCGTTTTTGTTTTCGTTTTTGTTTTCGTTTTTGTTTTTGTTTTCGTTTTTGTTTTCGTTTTTGTTTTTGTTTTCCTTTTCGTTTTTGTTTGTGTTTTTGTTTTTGTCCTTGTTTCTGTCCTTGTCTTTGTCTTAATTGGTTTTTGTTTGTACGAGACTAAGTCCAGCGGCATAATGCTCTTCGATCGCACACGACCAAGTCCAGCGGCGTGTCGCTCCTAGGGCTGTTGCGAATACTTAAAAGTCCCTACGGTCAAAATCATTGGGTTGCGACTCACCTTTACGAGTTGCTCGCTCGCTGCGCTCGCTCGGAATGTTATAGCCTTACCTAAAACCAATCCACCTTGCGTTCGTTTTTCGAAAAGACCGCGATTTTCCGATAATTTACAGACGCGCGGGATCGGTTTTGAGGTTAGGCTAGTTTTATAAGAGCGAGCGAAGCGAGCGAGAAGCTACATCAATTCCCGCGCTATAGTTATATATCAAATGTTCTTTACTAACAATTCTCACCGATCGAAAGAAAGTTTCTGATTTGATAGAAGAATAACAGATATGTTTCGCTAGGTACGCGATTCGTGCTGATCGATGTATCTCGATGATGTTTTTGTTTTCGTTTTTGTTTTCGTTTTTGTTTTCGTTTTTGTTTTCGTTTTTGTTTTCGTTTTTGTTTTCGTTTTTGTTTTCGTTTTTGTTTTCGTTTTTCTTTTCGTTTTTGTTTTCGTGTTTGTTTTCGCTTTTGTTTTCGTTTTCGTTTTTGTTTTCTTTTTTGTTTTCGTTTTTGTTTTCGTCTTTGTTTTCGTTTTTGTTTTCGTTTTTGTTTTCGTTTTTGTTTTCGTTTTTGTTTTCGTTTTTGTTTTCGTTTTTGTTTTCGTTTTTGTTTTCGTGTTTGTTTTCGTTTTTGTTTTCGTTTTTGTTTTCTTTTTTGTTTTCGTTTTTGTTTTCGTTTTTGTTTTCGTGTTTGTTTTCGTTTTTGTTTTCGTTTTTGTTTTCGTTTTTGTTTTTGTTTTCGTTTTTGTTTTCGTTTTTGTTTTTGTTTTCCTTTTCGTTTTTGTTTGTGTTTTTGTTTTTGTCCTTGTTTCTGTCCTTGTCTTTGTCTTAATTGGTTTTTGTTTGTACGAGACTAAGTCCAGCGGCATAATGCTCTTCGATCGCACACGACCAAGTCCAGCGGCGTGTCGCTCCTAGGGCTGTTGCGAATACTTAAAAGTCCCTACGGTCAAAATCATTGGGTTGCGACTCACCTTTACGAGTTGCTCGCTCGCTGCGCTCGCTCGGAATGTTATAGCCTTACCTAAAACCAATCCACCTTGCGTTCGTTTTTCGAAAAGACCGCGATTTTCCGATAATTTACAGACGCGCGGGATCGGTTTTGAGGTTAGGCTAGTTTTATAAGAGCGAGCGAAGCGAGCGAGAAGCTACATCAATTCCCGCGCTATAGTTATATATCAAATGTTCTTTACTAACAATTCTCACCGATCGAAAGAAAGTTTCTGATTTGATAGAAGAATAACAGATATGTTTCGCTAGGTACGCGATTCGTGCTGATCGATGTATCTCGATGATGTTTTTGTTTTCGTTTTTGTTTTCGTTTTTGTTTTCGTTTTTGTTTTCGTTTTTCTTTTCGTGTTTGTTTTCGTTTTTGTTTTCGTTTTTGTTTTCTTTTTTGTTTTCGTTTTTGTTTTCGTTTTTGTTTTCTTTTTTGTTTTCGTTTTTGTTTTCGTTTTTGTTTTCGTTTTTGTTTTCGTTTTTGTTTTTGTTTTTGTTTTTGTTTTCGTTTTTGTTTTCGTTTTCGTTTTCGTTTTTGTTTTCTTTTTTGTTTTCGTTTTTGTTTTCGTTTTCGTTTTTGTTTTCGTTTTTGTTTTCGTTTTTGTTTTCGTTTTTGTTTTCGTTTTTGTTTTCGTTTTTGTTTTCGATTTTGATTTCGTTTTTGTTTTCGTTTTTGTTTTCGTTTTTGTTTTCGTTTTTGTTTTCGTTTTTGTTTTCGTTTTTGTTTTCGTTTTTGTTTTCGTTTTTGTTTTTGTTTTCGTTTTTGTTTTCGTTTTTGTTTTTGTTTTCCTTTTCGTTTTTGTTTGTGTTTTTGTTTTTGTCCTTGTTTCTGTCCTTGTCTTTGTCTTAATTGATTTTTGTTTGTACGAGACTAAGTCCAGCGGCATAATGCTCTTCGATCGCACACGACCAAGTCCAGCGGCGTGTCGCTCCTAGGGCTGTTGCGAATACTTAAAAGTCCCTACGGTCAAAATCATTGGGTTGCGACTCACCTTTACGAGTTGCTCGCTCGCTGCGCTCGCTCGGAATGTTATAGCCTTACCTAAAACCAATCCACCTTGCGTTCATTTTTCGAAAAGACCGCGATTTTCCGATAATTTACAGACGCGCGGGATCGGTTTTGAGGTTAGGCTAGTTTTATAAGAGCGAGCGAAGCGAGCGAGAAGCTACATCAATTCCCGCGCTATAGTTATATATCAAATGTTCTTTACTAACAATTCTCACCGATCGAAAGAAAGTTTCTGATTTGATAGAAGAATAACAGATATGTTTCGCTAGGTACGCGATTCGTGCTGATCGATGTATCTCGATGATGTTTTTGTTTTCGTTTTTGTTTTCGTTTTTGTTTTCGTTTTTGTTTTCGTTTTTGTTTTCGTGTTTGTTTTCGTTTTTGTTTTCGTTTTTGTTTTTGTTTTCGTTTTTGTTTTCGTTTTTGTTTTCGTTTTTGTTTTCGTTTTTGTTTTCGTTTTTGTTTTTGTTTTCGTTTTTGTTTTCGTTTTTGTTTTTGTTTTCCTTTTCGTTTTTGTTTTCGTTTTTGTTTTCGTTTTTGTTTTCGTTTTTGTTTTCGTTTTTGTTTTCGTTTTTGATTTCGTTTTTGTTTTCGTTTTTGTTTTCGTTTTTGTTTTCGTTTTTGTTTTCGTTTTTGTTTTCGTTTTTGTTTTCGTTTTTGTTTTCGTTTTTGTTTTCGTTTTTGTTTTCGTGTTTGTTTTCGTTTTTGTTTTCGTTTTTGTTTTCGTTTTTGTTTTTGTTTTCGTTTTTGTTTTTGTTTTTGTCCTTGTTTCTGTCCTTGTCTTTGTCTTAATTGGTTTTTGTTTGTACGAGACTAAGTCCAGCGGCATAATGCTCTTCGATCGCACACGACCAAGTCCAGCGGCGTGTCGCTCCTAGGGCTGTTGCGAATACTTAAAAGTCCCTACGGTCAAAATCATTGGGTTGCGACTCACCTTTACGAGTTGCTCGCTCGCTGCGCTCGCTCGGATTGTTATAGCCTTACCTAAAACCAATCCACCTTGCGTTCGTTTTTCGAAAAGACCGCGATTTTCCGATAATTTACAGACGCGCGGGATCGGTTTTGAGGTTAGGCTAGTTTTATAAGAGCGAGCGAAGCGAGCGAGAAGCTACATCAATTCCCGCGCTATAGTTATATATCAAATGTTCTTTACTAACAATTCTCACCGATCGAAAGAAAGTTTCTGATTTGATAGAAGAATAACAGATATGTTTCGCTAGGTACGCGATTCGTGCTGATCGATGTATCTCGATGATGTTTTTGTTTTCGTTTTTGTTTTCGTTTTTGTTTTCGTTTTTGTTTTCGTTTTTGTTTTCGTGTTTGTTTTCGTTTTTGTTTTCGTTTTTGTTTTTGTTTTCGTTTTTGTTTTCGTTTTTGTTTTCGTTTTTGTTTTCGTTTTTGTTTTCGTTTTTGATTTCGTTTTTGTTTTCGTTTTTGTTTTCGTTTTTGTTTTCGTTTTTGTTTTCGTTTTTGTTTTCGTTTTTGATTTCGTTTTTGTTTTCGTTTTTGTTTTCGTTTTTGTTTTCGTTTTTGTTTTCTTTTTTGTTTTCGTTTTTGTTTTCGTTTTTGTTTTCGTTTTTGTTTTCGTTTTTGTTTTCGTTTTTCTTTTCGTGTTTGTTTTCGTTTTTGTTTTCGTTTTTGTTTTCTTTTTTGTTTTCGTTTTTGTTTTCGTTTTTGTTTTCGTTTTTGTTTTCGTTTTTGTTTTCGTTTTTGTTTTCGTTTTTGTTTTCGTTTTTGTTTTCGTTTTTCTTTTCGTGTTTGTTTTCGTTTTTGTTTTCTTTTTTGTTTTCGTTTTTGTTTTCGTTTTCGTTTTTGTTTTCGTTTTTGTTTTCGTTTTTGTTTTCGTTTTTGTTTTCGTTTTTGTTTTCGTTTTTGTTTTCGTTTTTGTTTTCGTTTTTGTTTTCGTTTTTGATTTCGTTTTTGTTTTCGTTTTTGTTTTCGTTTTTGTTTTCGTTTTTGTTTTCGTTTTTGTTTTCGTTTTTGTTTTCGTTTTTGTTTTCGTTTTTGTTTTTGTTTTTGTTTTCGTTTTTGTTTTCGTTTTTGTTTTTGTTTTCCTTTTCGTTTTTGTTTTCGTTTTTGTTTTCGTTTTTGTTTTCGTTTTTGTTTTCGCGTTTGTTTTCGTTTTTGTTTTCGTTTTTGTTTTCGTTTTTGTTTTTGTTTTCGTTTTTGTTTTCGTTTTTGTTTTCGTTTTTGTTTTCGTTTTTGTTTTCGTTTTTGTTTTCGTTTTTGTTTTCGTGTTTGTTTTCGTTTTTGTTTTCGTTTTCGTTTTCGTTTTTGTTTTCGTTTTTGTTTTCGTTTTTGTTTTCGTGTTTGTTTTCGTTTTTGTTTTCGTTTTTGTTTTCGTTTTTGTTTTTGTTTTTGTTTTCGTTTTTGTTTTCGTTTTTGTTTTTGTTTTCCTTTTCGTTTTTGTTTGTGTTTTTGTTTTTGTCCTTGTTTCTGTCCTTGTCTTTGTCTTAATTGGTTTTTGTTTGTACGAGACTAAGTCCAGCGGCATAATGCTCTTCGATCGCACACGACCAAGTCCAGCGGCGTGTCGCTCCTAGGGCTGTTGCGAATACTTAAAAGTCCCTACGGTCAAAATCATTGGGTTGCGACTCACCTTTACGAGATGCTCGCTCGCTGCGCTCGCTCGGAATGTTATAGCCTTACCTAAAACCAATCCACCTTGCGTTCGTTTTTCGAAAAGACCGCGATTTTCCGATAATTTACAGACGCGCGGGATCGGTTTTGAGGTTAGGCTAGTTTTATAAGAGCGAGCGAAGCGAGCGAGAAGCTACATCAATTCCCGCGCTATAGTTATATATCAAATGTTCTTTACTAACAATTCTCACCGATCGAAAGAAAGTTTCTGATTTGATAGAAGAATAACAGATATGTTTCGCTAGGTACGCGATTCGTGCTGATCGATGTATCTCGATGATGTTTTTGTTTTCGTTTTTGTTTTCGTTTTTGTTTTCGTTTTTGTTTTCGTTTTTGTTTTCGTTTTTCTTTTCGTGTTTGTTTTCGTTTTTGTTTTCGTTTTTGTTTTCTTTTTTGTTTTCGTTTTTGTTTTCGTTTTTGTTTTCTTTTTTGTTTTCGTTTTTGTTTTCGTGTTTGTTTTCGCTTTTGTTTTCGTTTTCGTTTTTGTTTTCTTTTTTGTTTTCGTTTTTGTTTTCGTCTTTGTTTTCGTTTTTGTTTTCGTTTTTGTTTTCGTTTTTGTTTTCGTTTTTGTTTTCGTTTTTGTTTTCGTTTTTGTTTTCGTTTTTGTTTTCGTGTTTGTTTTCGTTTTTGTTTTCGTTTTTGTTTTCTTTTTTGTTTTCGTTTTTGTTTTCGTTTTTGTTTTCGTGTTTGTTTTCGTTTTTGTTTTCGTTTTTGTTTTCGTTTTTGTTTTTGTTTTCGTTTTTGTTTTCGTTTTTGTTTTTGTTTTCCTTTTCGTTTTTGTTTGTGTTTTTGTTTTTGTCCTTGTTTCTGTCCTTGTCTTTGTCTTAATTGGTTTTTGTTTGTACGAGACTAAGTCCAGCGGCATAATGCTCTTCGATCGCACACGACCAAGTCCAGCGGCGTGTCGCTCCTAGGGCTGTTGCGAATACTTAAAAGTCCCTACGGTCAAAATCATTGGGTTGCGACTCACCTTTACGAGTTGCTCGCTCGCTGCGCTCGCTCGGAATGTTATAGCCTTACCTAAAACCAATCCACCTTGCGTTCGTTTTTCGAAAAGACCGCGATTTTCCGATAATTTACAGACGCGCGGGATCGGTTTTGAGGTTAGGCTAGTTTTATAAGAGCGAGCGAAGCGAGCGAGAAGCTACATCAATTCCCGCGCTATAGTTATATATCAAATGTTCTTTACTAACAATTCTCACCGATCGAAAGAAAGTTTCTGATTTGATAGAAGAATAACAGATATGTTTCGCTAGGTACGCGATTCGTGCTGATCGATGTATCTCGATGATGTTTTTGTTTTCGTTTTTGTTTTCGTTTTTGTTTTCGTTTTTGTTTTCGTTTTTCTTTTCGTGTTTGTTTTCGTTTTTGTTTTCGTTTTTGTTTTCTTTTTTGTTTTCGTTTTTGTTTTCGTTTTTGTTTTCTTTTTTGTTTTCGTTTTTGTTTTCGTTTTTGTTTTCGTTTTTGTTTTCGTTTTTGTTTTTGTTTTTGTTTTTGTTTTTGTTTTTGTTTTCGTTTTCGTTTTCGTTTTTGTTTTCTTTTTTGTTTTCGTTTTTGTTTTCGTTTTCGTTTTTGTTTTCGTTTTTGTTTTCGTTTTTGTTTTCGTTTTTGTTTTCGTTTTTGTTTTCGTTTTTGTTTTCGATTTTGATTTCGTTTTTGTTTTCGTTTTTGTTTTCGTTTTTGTTTTCGTTTTTGTTTTCGTTTTTGTTTTCGTTTTTGTTTTCGTTTTTGTTTTCGTTTTTGTTTTTGTTTTCGTTTTTGTTTTCGTTTTTGTTTTTGTTTTCCTTTTCGTTTTTGTTTGTGTTTTTGTTTTTGTCCTTGTTTCTGTCCTTGTCTTTGTCTTAATTGATTTTTGTTTGTACGAGACTAAGTCCAGCGGCATAATGCTCTTCGATCGCACACGACCAAGTCCAGCGGCGTGTCGCTCCTAGGGCTGTTGCGAATACTTAAAAGTCCCTACGGTCAAAATCATTGGGTTGCGACTCACCTTTACGAGTTGCTCGCTCGCTGCGCTCGCTCGGAATGTTATAGCCTTACCTAAAACCAATCCACCTTGCGTTCATTTTTCGAAAAGACCGCGATTTTCCGATAATTTACAGACGCGCGGGATCGGTTTTGAGGTTAGGCTAGTTTTATAAGAGCGAGCGAAGCGAGCGAGAAGCTACATCAATTCCCGCGCTATAGTTATATATCAAATGTTCTTTACTAACAATTCTCACCGATCGAAAGAAAGTTTCTGATTTGATAGAAGAATAACAGATATGTTTCGCTAGGTACGCGATTCGTGCTGATCGATGTATCTCGATGATGTTTTTGTTTTCGTTTTTGTTTTCGTTTTTGTTTTCGTTTTTGTTTTCGTTTTTGTTTTCGTGTTTGTTTTCGTTTTTGTTTTCGTTTTTGTTTTTGTTTTCGTTTTTGTTTTCGTTTTTGTTTTCGTTTTTGTTTTCGTTTTTGTTTTCGTTTTTGTTTTTGTTTTCGTTTTTGTTTTCGTTTTTGTTTTTGTTTTCCTTTTCGTTTTTGTTTTCGTTTTTGTTTTCGTTTTTGTTTTTGTTTTTGTTTTCGTTTTTGTTTTCGTTTTTGATTTCGTTTTTGTTTTCGTTTTTGTTTTCGTTTTTGTTTTCGTTTTTGTTTTCGTTTTTGTTTTCGTTTTTGTTTTCGTTTTTGTTTTCGTTTTTGTTTTCGTTTTTGTTTTCGTGTTTGTTTTCGTTTTTGTTTTCGTTTTTGTTTTCGTTTTTGTTTTTGTTTTCGTTTTTGTTTTTGTTTTTGTCCTTGTTTCTGTCCTTGTCTTTGTCTTAATTGGTTTTTGTTTGTACGAGACTAAGTCCAGCGGCATAATGCTCTTCGATCGCACACGACCAAGTCCAGCGGCGTGTCGCTCCTAGGGCTGTTGCGAATACTTAAAAGTCCCTACGGTCAAAATCATTGGGTTGCGACTCACCTTTACGAGTTGCTCGCTCGCTGCGCTCGCTCGGATTGTTATAGCCTTACCTAAAACCAATCCACCTTGCGTTCGTTTTTCGAAAAGACCGCGATTTTCCGATAATTTACAGACGCGCGGGATCGGTTTTGAGGTTAGGCTAGTTTTATAAGAGCGAGCGAAGCGAGCGAGAAGCTACATCAATTCCCGCGCTATAGTTATATATCAAATGTTCTTTACTAACAATTCTCACCGATCGAAAGAAAGTTTCTGATTTGATAGAAGAATAACAGATATGTTTCGCTAGGTACGCGATTCGTGCTGATCGATGTATCTCGATGATGTTTTTGTTTTCGTTTTTGTTTTCGTTTTTGTTTTCGTTTTTGTTTTCGTTTTTGTTTTCGTGTTTGTTTTCGTTTTTGTTTTCGTTTTTGTTTTTGTTTTCGTTTTTGTTTTCGTTTTTGTTTTCGTTTTTGTTTTCGTTTTTGTTTTCGTTTTTGTTTTCGTTTTTGTTTTCGTTTTTGTTTTCGTTTTTGTTTTCGTTTTTGTTTTCGTTTTTGTTTTCGTTTTTGTTTTCGTTTTTGTTTTCGTTTTTGTTTTCGTTTTTGTTTTCGTTTTTGTTTTCTTTTTTGTTTTCGTTTTTGTTTTCGTTTTTGTTTTCGTTTTTGTTTTCGTTTTTGTTTTCGTTTTTCTTTTCGTGTTTGTTTTCGTTTTTGTTTTCGTTTTTGTTTTCTTTTTTGTTTTCGTTTTTGTTTTCGTTTTTGTTTTCGTTTTTGTTTTCGTTTTTGTTTTCGTTTTTGTTTTCGTTTTTGTTTTCGTTTTTGTTTTCGTTTTTCTTTTCGTGTTTGTTTTCGTTTTTGTTTTCTTTTTTGTTTTCGTTTTTGTTTTCGTTTTCGTTTTTGTTTTCGTTTTTGTTTTCGTTTTTGTTTTCGTTTTTGTTTTCGTTTTTGTTTTCGTTTTTGTTTTCGTTTTTGTTTTCGTTTTTGTTTTCGTTTTTGATTTCGTTTTTGTTTTCGTTTTTGTTTTCGTTTTTGTTTTCGTTTTTGTTTTCGTTTTTGTTTTCGTTTTTGTTTTCGTTTTTGTTTTCGTTTTTGTTTTTGTTTTTGTTTTCGTTTTTGTTTTCGTTTTTGTTTTTGTTTTCCTTTTCGTTTTTGTTTTCGTTTTTGTTTTCGTTTTTGTTTTCGTTTTTGTTTTCGCGTTTGTTTTCGTTTTTGTTTTCGTTTTTGTTTTCGTTTTTGTTTTTGTTTTCGTTTTTGTTTTTGTTTTTGTCCTTGTTTCTGTCCTTGTCTTTGTCTTAATTGGTTTTTGTTTGTACGAGACTAAGTCCAGCGGCATAATGCTCTTCGATCGCACACGACCAAGTCCAGCGGCGTGTCGCTCCTAGGGCTGTTGCGAATACTTAAAAGTCCCTACGGTCAAAATCATTGGGTTGCGACTCACCTTTACGAGTTGCTCGCTCGCTGCGCTCGCTCGGAATGTTATAGCCTTACCTAAAACCAATCCACCTTGCGTTCGTTTTTCGAAAAGACCGCGATTTTCCGATAATTTACAGACGCGCGGGATCGGTTTTGAGGTTAGGCTAGTTTTATAAGAGCGAGCGAAGCGAGCGAGAAGCTACATCAATTCCCGCGCTATAGTTATATATCAAATGTTCTTTACTAACAATTCTCACCGATCGAAAGAAAGTTTCTGATTTGATAGAAGAATAACAGATATGTTTCGCTAGGTACGCGATTCGTGCTGATCGATGTATCTCGATGATGTTTTTGTTTTCGTTTTTGTTTTCGTTTTTGTTTTCGTTTTTGTTTTCGTTTTTGTTTTCGTTTTTGTTTTCGTTTTTGTTTTCGTTTTTGTTTTCGTTTTTGTTTTCGTTTTTGTTTTCGTTTTTGTTTTCGTTTTTGTTTTCGTGTTTGTTTTCGTTTTTGTTTTCGTTTTCGTTTTCGTTTTTGTTTTCTTTTTTGTTTTCGTTTTTGTTTTCGTTTTTGTTTTCGTTTTTGTTTTCGTTTTTGTTTTCGTTTTTGTTTTCGTTTTTGTTTTCGTTTTTGTTTTCGTTTTTGTTTTCGTTTTTGTTTTCGTTTTTGTTTTCGTGTTTGTTTTCGTTTTTGTTTTCGTTTTTGTTTTCTTTTTTGTTTTCGTTTTTGTTTTCGTTTTTGTTTTCGTGTTTGTTTTCGTTTTTGTTTTCGTTTTTGTTTTCGATTTTGTTTTTGTTTTCGTTTTTGTTTTCGTTTTTGTTTTTGTTTTCCTTTTCGTTTTTGTTTGTGTTTTTGTTTTTGTCCTTGTTTCTGTCCTTGTCTTTGTCTTAATTGGTTTTTGTTTGTACGAGACTAAGTCCAGCGGCATAATGCTCTTCGATCGCACACGACCAAGTCCAGCGGCGTGTCGCTCCTAGGGCTGTTGCGAATACTTAAAAGTCCCTACGGTCAAAATCATTGGGTTGCGACTCACCTTTACGAGTTGCTCGCTCGCTGCGCTCGCTCGGAATGTTATAGCCTTACCTAAAACCAATCCACCTTGCGTTCGTTTTTCGAAAAGACCGCGATTTTCCGATAATTTACAGACGCGCGGGATCGGTTTTGAGGTTAGGCTAGTTTTATAAGAGCGAGCGAAGCGAGCGAGAAGCTACATCAATTCCCGCGCTATAGTTATATATCAAATGTTCTTTACTAACAATTCTCACCGATCGAAAGAAAGTTTCTGATTTGATAGAAGAATAACAGATATGTTTCGCTAGGTACGCGATTCGTGCTGATCGATGTATCTCGATGATGTTTTTGTTTTCGTTTTTGTTTTCGTTTTTGTTTTCGTTTTTGTTTTCGTTTTTGTTTTCGTTTTTGTTTTCGTTTTTGTTTTCGTTTTTGTTTTCGTTTTTGTTTTCGTTTTTGTTTTCGTTTTTGTTTTCGTTTTTGTTTTCGTGTTTGTTTTCGTTTTTGTTTTCGTTTTCGTTTTCGTTTTTGTTTTCTTTTTTGTTTTCGTTTTTGTTTTCGTTTTTGTTTTCGTTTTTGTTTTCGTTTTTGTTTTCGTTTTTGTTTTCGTTTTTGTTTTCGTTTTTGTTTTCGTTTTTGTTTTCGTTTTTGTTTTCGTTTTTGTTTTCGTTTTTGTTTTCGTGTTTGTTTTCGTTTTTGTTTTCGTGTTTGTTTTCGTTTTTGTTTTCGTTTTTGTTTTCGATTTTGTTTTTGTTTTCGTTTTTGTTTTCGTTTTTGTTTTTGTTTTCCTTTTCGTTTTTGTTTGTGTTTTTGTTTTTGTCCTTGTTTCTGTCCTTGTCTTTGTCTTAATTGGTTTTTGTTTGTACGAGACTAAGTCCAGCGGCATAATGCTCTTCGATCGCACACGACCAAGTCCAGCGGCGTGTCGCTCCTAGGGCTGTTGCGAATACTTAAAAGTCCCTACGGTCAAAATCATTGGGTTGCGACTCACCTTTACGAGTTGCTCGCTCGCTGCGCTCGCTCGGAATGTTATAGCCTTACCTAAAACCAATCCACCTTGCGTTCGTTTTTCGAAAAGACCGCGATTTTCCGATAATTTACAGACGCGCGGGATCGGTTTTGAGGTTAGGCTAGTTTTATAAGAGCGAGCGAAGCGAGCGAGAAGCTACATCAATTCCCGCGCTATAGTTATATATCAAATGTTCTTTACTAACAATTCTCACCGATCGAAAGAAAGTTTCTGATTTGATAGAAGAATAACAGATATGTTTCGCTAGGTACGCGATTCGTGCTGATCGATGTATCTCGATGATGTTGTTGTTTTCGTTTTTGATTTCGTTTTTGTTTTCGTTTTTGTTTTCATTTTGTTTTCGTTTTTGTTTTCGTTTTTGTTTTCGTTTTTGTTTTCGTTTTTGTTTTCGTGTTTGTTTTCATTTTTGTTTTCGTTTTCGTTTTCGTTTTTGTTTTCTTTTTTGTTTTCGTTTTTGTTTTCGTTTTTGTTTTCGTTTTTGTTTTCGTTTTTGTTTTCGTTTTTGTTTTCGTTTTTGTTTTCGTTTTTGTTTTCGTTTTTGTTTTCGTTTTTGTTTTCGTTTTTGTTTTCGTTTTTGTTTTCGTTTTTGTTTTCGTTTTTGTTTTCGTTTTTGTTTTCGTGTTTGTTTTCGTTTTTGTTTTCGTTTTTGTTTTCTTTTTTGTTTTCGTTTTTGTTTTCGTTTTCGTTTTCGTTTTCGTTTTCGTTTTTGTTTTTGTTTTCGTTTTTGTTTTTGTTTTTGTCCTTGTTTCTGTCCTTGTCTTTGTCTTAATTGGTTTTTGTTTGTACGAGACTAAGTCCAGCGGCATAATGCTCTTCGATCGCACACGACCAAGTCCAGCGGCGTGTCGCTCCTAGGGCTGTTGCGAATACTTAAAAGTCCCTACGGTCAAAATCATTGGGTTGCGACTCACCTTTACGAGTTGCTCGCTCGCTGCGCTCGCTCGGAATGTTATAGCCTTACCTAAAACCAATCCACCTTGCGTTCGTTTTTCGAAAAGACCGCGATTTTCCGATAATTTACAGACGCGCGGGATCGGTTTTGAGGTTAGGCTAGTTTTATAAGAGCGAGCGAAGCGAGCGAGAAGCTACATCAATTCCCGCGCTATAGTTATATATCAAATGTTCTTTACTAACAATTCTCACCGATCGAAAGAAAGTTTCTGATTTGATAGAAGAATAACAGATATGTTTCGCTAGGTACGCGATTCGTGCTGATCGATGTATCTCGATGATGTTTTTGTTTTCGTTTTTGTTTTCGTTTTTGTTTTCGTTTTTGTTTTCGTTTTTGTTTTCGTTTTTGTTTTCGTTTTTGTTTTCGTTTTTGTTTTCGTTTTTGTTTTCGTTTTTGTTTTCGTTTTTTTTTTCGTTTTTGTTTTCGTTTTTGTTTTCGTTTTTGTTTTCGTTTTTGTTTTCTTTTTTGTTTTCGTTTTTGTTTTCGTTTTTGTTTTCGTTTTTGTTTTCGTTTTTGTTTTCGTTTTTGTTTTCGTTTTTGTTTTCGTTTTTGTTTTCGTTTTTGTTTTCGTTTTTGTTTTCGTTTTTGTTTTCGTTTTTGTTTTCGTTTTTGTTTTCGTTTTTGTTTTTGTTTTCGTTTTTGTTTTCGTTTTTGTTTTCGTTTTTGTTTTCGTTTTTGTTTTCGTTTTTGTTTTCGTTTTTGTTTTTGTTTTCGTTTTTGTTTTCGTGTTTGTTTTCGTTTTTGTTTTCGTTTTTGTTTTCGTTTTTGTTTTTGTTTTCGTTTTTGTTTTCGTTTTTGTTTTTGTTTTTGTTTTTGTTTTCCTTTTCGTTTTTGTTTGTGTTTTTGTTTTCGTTTTTGTTTTCGTTTTTGTTTTCGTTTTTGTTTTCGTTTTTGTTTTCGTTTTTGTTTTCGTGTTTGTTTTCGTTTTTGTTTTCGTTTTTGTTTTCGTTTTTGTTTTCGTTTTTGTTTTCGTTTTTGTTTTCGTTTTTGTTTTTGTTTTCGTTTTTGTTTTCGTTTTTGTTTTCGTTTTTGTTTTCGTTTTTGTTTTCGTTTTTGTTTTTGTTTTCGTTTTTGTTTTCGTTTTTGTTTTCGTTTTTGTTTTCGTTTTTGTTTTCGTTTTTGTTTTCGTTTTTGTTTTCGTTTTTGTTTTCGTTTTTGTTTTTGTTTTCGTTTTTGTTTTCGTTTTTGTTTTTGTTTTCCTTTTCGTTTTTGTTTGTGTTTTTGTTTTCGTTTTTGTTTTCGTTTTTGTTTTCGATTTGTTTTCGTTTTTGTTTTCGTTTTTGTTTTCGTTTTTGTTTTCGTGTTTGTTTTCGTTTTTGTTTTCGTTTTTGTTTTCGTTTTTGTTTTCGTTTTTGTTTTCGTTTTTGTTTTCGTTTTTGTTTTCGTTTTTGTTTTCGTTTTTGATTTCGTTTTTGTTTTCGTTTTTGTTTTGGTTTTTGTTTTCGTTTTTGTTTTCGTTTTTTTTTTCGTTTTTGTTTTCGTTTTTGTTTTCGTGTTTGTTTTCGTTTTTGTTTTCGTTTTTGTTTTCGTTTTTGTTTTTGTTTTCGTTTTTGTTTTTGTTTTTGTCCTTGTTTCTGTCCTTGTCTTTGTCTTAATTGGTTTTTGTTTGTACGAGACTAAGTCCAGCGGCATAATGCTCTTCGATCGCACACGACCAAGTCCAGCGGCGTGTCGCTCCTAGGGCTGTTGCGAATACTTAAAAGTCCCTACGGTCAAAATCATTGGGTTGCGACTCACCTTTACGAGTTGCTTGCTCGCTGCGCTCGCTCGGAATGTTATAGCCTTACCTAAAACCAATCCACCTTGCGTTCGTTTTTCGAAAAGACCGCGATTTTCCGATAATTTACAGACGCGCGGGATCGGTTTTGAGGTTAGGCTAGTTTTATAAGAGCGAGCGAAGCGAGCGAGAAGCTACATCAATTCCCGCGCTATAGTTATATATCAAATGTTCTTTACTAACAATTCTCACCGATCGAAAGAAAGTTTCTGATTTGATAGAAGAATAACAGATATGTTTCGCTAGGTACGCGATTCGTGCTGATCGATGTATCTCGATGATGTTTTTGTTTTCGTTTTTGTTTTCGTTTTTGTTTTCGTTTTTGTTTTCGTTTTTCTTTTCGTGTTTGTTTTCGTTTTTGTTTTCGTTTTTGTTTTCTTTTTTGTTTTCGTTTTTGTTTTCGTTTTTTTTTCTTTTTTGTTTTCGTTTTTGTTTTCGTTTTTGTTTTCGTTTTTGTTTTCTTTTTTGTTTTCGTTTTTGTTTTCGTTTTTGTTTTCGTTTTTGTTTTTGTTTTCGTTTTTGTTTTCGGGTTTGTTTTCGTTTTTGTTTTCGTTTTTGTTTTCGTTTTTGTTTTCGTTTTTGTTTTCGTTTTTGTTTTCGTTTTTGTTTTCGTTTTTGTTTTCGTTTTTGTTTTCGTTTTTGTTTTCGTTTTTGTTTTCGTTTTTGTTTTGGTTTTTGTTTTCGTTTTTGTTTTCGTTTTTGTTTTCGTTTTTGTTTTCGTTTTTGTTTTCGTGTTTGTTTTCGTTTTTGTTTTCGTTTTTGTTTTCGTTTTTGTTTTTGTTTTCGTTTTTGTTTTTGTTTTTGTCCTTGTTTCTGTCCTTGTCTTTGTCTTAATTGGTTTTTGTTTGTACGAGACTAAGTCCAGCGGCAGAATGCTCTTCGATCGCACACGACCAAGTCCAGCGGCGTGTCGCTCCTAGGGCTGTTGCGAATACTTAAAAGTCCCTACGGTCAAAATCATTGGGTTGCGACTCACCTTTACGAGTTGCTCGCTCGCTGCGCTCGCTCGGAATGTTATAGCCTTACCTAAAACCAATCCACCTTGCGTTCGTTTTTCGAAATGACCGCGATTTTCCGATAATTTACAGACGCGCGGGATCGGTTTTGAGGTTAGGCTAGTTTTATAAGAGCGAGCGAAGCGAGCGAGAAGCTACATCAATTCCCGCGCTATAGTTATATATCAAATGTTCTTTACTAACAATTCTCACCGATCGAAAGAAAGTTTCTGATTTGATAGAAGAATAACAGATATGTTTCGCTAGGTACGCGATTCGTGCTGATCGATGTATCTCGATGATGTTTTTGTTTTCGTTTTTGTTTTCTTTTTTGTTTTCGTTTTTGTTTTCGTTTTTGTTTTCTTTTTTGTTTTCGTTTTTGTTTTCGTTTTTGTTTTCGTTTTTGTTTTCGTTTTTGTTTTCGTTTTTGTTTTCGTTTTTGTTTTCGTTTTTGTTTTCGTTTTTGTTTTCGTTTTTGATTTCGTTTTTGTTTTTGTTTTCGTTTTTGTTTTCGTTTTTGTTTTCGTTTTTGTTTTCGTTTTTGTTTTCGTTTTTGTTTTTGTTTTCGTTTTTGTTTTCGTTTTTGTTTTTGTTTTCCTTTTCGTTTTTGTTTGTGTTTTTGTTTTCGTTTTTGTTTTCGTTTTTGTTTTCGTTTTTGTTTTCGTTTTTGTTTTCGTGTTTGTTTTCGTTTTTGTTTTCGTTTTCGTTTTCGTTTTCGTTTTCGTTTTCGTTTTCGTTTTCGTTTTCGTTTTCGTTTTCGTTTTCGTTTTCGTTTTCGTTTTCGTTTTCGTTTTCGTTTTCGTTTTCGTTTTCGTTTTTGTTTTCGTTTTTGTTTTTGTTTTCGTTTTTGTTTTCGTTTTTGTTTTCGTTTTTGTTTTCGTTTTTGTTTTCGTTTTTGTTTTCGTTTTTGTTTTCGTTTTTGTTTTCGTTTTTGATTTCGTTTTTGTTTTCGTTTTCGTTTTCGTTTTCGTTTTCGTGTTTGTTTTCGTTTTTGTTTTCGTTTTTGTTTTCGTTTTTGTTTTTGTTTTCGTTTTTGTTTTCGTTTTTGTTTTTGTTTTCCTTTTCGTTTTTGTTTGTGTTTTTGTTTTTGTCCTTGTTTCTGTCCTTGTCTTTGTCTTAATTGGTTTTTGTTTGTACGAGACTAAGTCCAGCGGCATAATGCTCTTCGATCGCACACGACCAAGTCCAGCGGCGTGTCGCTCCTAGGGCTGTTGCGAATACTTAAAAGTCCCTACGGTCAAAATCATTGGGTTGCGACTCACCTTTACGAGTTGCTCGCTCGCTGCGCTCGCTCGGAATGTTATAGCCTTACCTAAAACCAATCCACCTTGCGTTCGTTTTTCGAAAAGACCGCGATTTTCCGATAATTTACAGACGCGCGGGATCGGTTTTGAGGTTAGGCTAGTTTTATAAGAGCGAGCGAAGCGAGCGAGAAGCTACATCAATTCCCGCGCTATAGTTATATATCAAATGTTCTTTACTAACAATTCTCACCGATCGAAAGAAAGTTTCTGATTTGATAGAAGAATAACAGATATGTTTCGCTAGGTACGCGATTCGTGCTGATCGATGTATCTCGATGATGTTTTTGTTTTCGTTTTTGTTTTCGTTTTTGTTTTCGTTTTTGTTTTCGTTTTTCTTTTCGTGTTTGTTTTCGTTTTTGTTTTCGTTTTTGTTTTCTTTTTTGTTTTCGTTTTTGTTTTCGTTTTTGTTTTCTTTTTTGTTTTCGTTTTTGTTTTCGTTTTTGTTTTCGTTTTTGTTTTCGTTTTTGTTTTCGTTTTTGTTTTCGTTTTTGTTTTCGTTTTTGTTTTCGTTTTTGTTTTCGTTTTTGTTTTTGTTTTCGTTTTTGTTTTCGTTTTTGTTTTCGTTTTTGTTTTCGTTTTTGTTTTCGTTTTTGTTTTCGTTTTTGTTTTCGTTTTTGTTTTCGTTTTTGTTTTCGTTTTTGTTTTCGTGTTTGTTTTCGTTTTTGTTTTCGTTTTTGTTTTCGTTTTTGTTTTCGTTTTTGTTTTCGTTTTTGTTTTCGTTTTTGTTTTCGTTTTTGATTTCGTTTTTGTTTTCGTTTTTGTTTTCGTTTTTGTTTTCGTTTTTGTTTTCGTTTTTGTTTTCGTTTTTGTTTTCGTTTTTGTTTTCGTTTTTGTTTTCGTTTTTGTTTTCGTTTTTGTTTTCGTTTTTGATTTCGTTTTTGTTTTCGTTTTTGTTTTCGTTTTTGTTTTCGTTTTTGTTTTCGTTTTTGTTTTCGTTTTTGTTTTCGTTTTTGTTTTCGTTTTTGTTTTCTTTTTTGTTTTCGTTTTTGTTTTCGTTTTTGTTTTCGTGTTTGTTTTCGTTTTTGTTTTCGTTTTCGTTTTCGTTTTCGTTTTCGTTTTCGTTTTCGTTTTTGTTTTTGTTTTCGTTTTTGTTTTTGTTTTTGTCCTTGTTTCTGTCCTTGTCTTTGTCTTAATTGGTTTTTGTTTGTACGAGACTAAGTCCAGCGGCATAATGCTCTTCGATCGCACACGACCAAGTCCAGCGGCGTGTCGCTCCTAGGGCTGTTGCGAATACTTAAAAGTCCCTACGGTCAAAATCATTGGGTTGCGACTCACCTTTACGAGTTGCTCGCTCGCTGCGCTCGCTCGGAATGTTATAGCCTTACCTAAAACCAATCCACCTTGCGTTCGTTTTTCGAAAAGACCGCGATTTTCCGATAATTTACAGACGCGCGGGATCGGTTTTGAGGTTAGGCTAGTTTTATAAGAGCGAGCGAAGCGAGCGAGAAGCTACATCAATTCCCGCGCTATAGTTATATATCAAATGTTCTTTACTAACAATTCTCACCGATCGAAAGAAAGTTTCTGATTTGATAGAAGAATAACAGATATGTTTCGCTAGGTACGCGATTCGTGCTGATCGATGTATCTCGATGATGTTTTTGTTTTCGTTTTTGTTTTCGTTTTTGTTTTCGTTTTTGTTTTCGTTTTTGTTTTCGTTTTTGTTTTCGTTTTTGTTTTCGTTTTTGTTTTCGTTTTTGTTTTCGTTTTTGTTTTCGTTTTTGTTTTCGTTTTTTTTTTCGTTTTTGTTTTCGTTTTTGTTTTCGTTTTCGTTTTCGTTTTTGTTTTCTTTTTTGTTTTCGTTTTTGTTTTCGTTTTTGTTTTCGTTTTTGTTTTCGTTTTTGTTTTCGTTTTTGTTTTCGTTTTTGTTTTCGTTTTTGTTTTCGTTTTTGTTTTCGTTTTTGTTTTCGTTTTTGTTTTCGTTTTTGTTTTCGTTTTTGTTTTCGTTTTTGTTTTTGTTTTCGTTTTTGTTTTCGTTTTTGTTTTCGTTTTTGTTTTCGTTTTTGTTTTCGTTTTTGTTTTCGTTTTTGTTTTTGTTTTCGTTTTTGTTTTCGTGTTTGTTTTCGTTTTTGTTTTCGTTTTTGTTTTCGTTTTTGTTTTTGTTTTCGTTTTTGTTTTCGTTTTTGTTTTTGTTTTTGTTTTTGTTTTCCTTTTCGTTTTTGTTTGTGTTTTTGTTTTCGTTTTTGTTTTCGTTTTTGTTTTCGTTTTTGTTTTCGTTTTTGTTTTCGTTTTTGTTTTCGTGTTTGTTTTCGTTTTTGTTTTCGTTTTTGTTTTCGTTTTTGTTTTCGTTTTTGTTTTCGTTTTTGTTTTCGTTTTCGTTTTTGTTTTCGTTTTTGTTTTCGTTTTTGTTTTCGTTTTTGTTTTCGTTTTTGTTTTCGTTTTTGTTTTTGTTTTCGTTTTTGTTTTCGTTTTTGTTTTCGTTTTTGTTTTCGTTTTTGTTTTCGTTTTTGTTTTCGTTTTTGTTTTCGTTTTTGTTTTTGTTTTCGTTTTTGTTTTCGTTTTTGTTTTTGTTTTCCTTTTCGTTTTTGTTTGTGTTTTTGTTTTCGTTTTTGTTTTCGTTTTTGTTTTCGTTTTTGTTTTCGTTTTTGTTTTCGTTTTTGTTTTCGTTTTTGTTTTCGTGTTTGTTTTCGTTTTTGTTTTCGTTTTTGTTTTCGTTTTTGTTTTCGTTTTTGTTTTCGTTTTTGTTTTCGTTTTTGTTTTCGTTTTTGTTTTCGTTTTTGATTTCGTTTTTGTTTTCGTTTTTGTTTTGGTTTTTGTTTTCGTTTTTGTTTTCGTTTTTGTTTTCGTTTTTGTTTTCGTTTTTGTTTTCGTGTTTGTTTTCGTTTTTGTTTTCGTTTTTGTTTTCGTTTTTGTTTTTGTTTTCGTTTTTGTTTTTGTTTTTGTCCTTGTTTCTGTCCTTGTCTTTGTCTTAATTGGTTTTTGTTTGTACGAGACTAAGTCCAGCGGCATAATGCTCTTCGATCGCACACGACCAAGTCCAGCGGCGTGTCGCTCCTAGGGCTGTTGCGAATACTTAAAAGTCCCTACGGTCAAAATCATTGGGTTGCGACTCACCTTTACGAGTTGCTTGCTCGCTGCGCTCGCTCGGAATGTTATAGCCTTACCTAAAACCAATCCACCTTGCGTTCGTTTTTCGAAAAGACCGCGATTTTCCGATAATTTACAGACGCGCGGGATCGGTTTTGAGGTTAGGCTAGTTTTATAAGAGCGAGCGAAGCGAGCGAGAAGCTACATCAATTCCCGCGCTATAGTTATATATCAAATGTTCTTTACTAACAATTCTCACCGATCGAAAGAAAGTTTCTGATTTGATAGAAGAATAACAGATATGTTTCGCTAGGTACGCGATTCGTGCTGATCGATGTATCTCGATGATGTTTTTGTTTTCGTTTTTGTTTTCGTTTTTGTTTTCGTTTTTGTTTTCGTTTTTCTTTTCGTGTTTGTTTTCGTTTTTGTTTTCGTTTTTGTTTTCTTTTTTGTTTTCGTTTTTGTTTTCGTTTTTTTTTTTTTTTTTTTTTCGTTTTTGTTTTCGTTTTTGTTTTCGTTTTTGTTTTCTTTTTTGTTTTCGTTTTTGTTTTCGTTTTTGTTTTCGTTTTTGTTTTTGTTTTCGTTTTTGTTTTCGGGTTTGTTTTCGTTTTTGTTTTCGTTTTTGTTTTCGTTTTTGTTTTCGTTTTTGTTTTCGTTTTTGTTTTCGTTTTTGTTTTCGTTTTTGTTTTCGTTTTTGTTTTCGTTTTTGTTTTCGTTTTTGTTTTCGTTTTTGTTTTGGTTTTTGTTTTCGTTTTTGTTTTCGTTTTTGTTTTCGTTTTTGTTTTCGTTTTTGTTTTCGTGTTTGTTTTCGTTTTTGTTTTCGTTTTTGTTTTCGTTTTTGTTTTTGTTTTCGTTTTTGTTTTTGTTTTTGTCCTTGTTTCTGTCCTTGTCTTTGTCTTAATTGGTTTTTGTTTGTACGAGACTAAGTCCAGCGGCAGAATGCTCTTCGATCGCACACGACCAAGTCCAGCGGCGTGTCGCTCCTAGGGCTGTTGCGAATACTTAAAAGTCCCTACGGTCAAAATCATTGGGTTGCGACTCACCTTTACGAGTTGCTCGCTCGCTGCGCTCGCTCGGAATGTTATAGCCTTACCTAAAACCAATCCACCTTGCGTTCGTTTTTCGAAATGACCGCGATTTTCCGATAATTTACAGACGCGCGGGATCGGTTTTGAGGTTAGGCTAGTTTTATAAGAGCGAGCGAAGCGAGCGAGAAGCTACATCAATTCCCGCGCTATAGTTATATATCAAATGTTCTTTACTAACAATTCTCACCGATCGAAAGAAAGTTTCTGATTTGATAGAAGAATAACAGATATGTTTCGCTAGGTACGCGATTCGTGCTGATCGATGTATCTCGATGATGTTTTTGTTTTCGTTTTTGTTTTCTTTTTTGTTTTCGTTTTTGTTTTCGTTTTTGTTTTCTTTTTTGTTTTCGTTTTTGTTTTCGTTTTTGTTTTCGTTTTTGTTTTCGTTTTTGTTTTCGTTTTTGTTTTCGTTTTTGTTTTCGTTTTTGTTTTCGTTTTTGTTTTCGTTTTTGATTTCGTTTTTGTTTTTGTTTTCGTTTTTGTTTTCGTTTTTGTTTTCGTTTTTGTTTTCGTTTTTGTTTTCGTTTTTGTTTTTGTTTTCGTTTTTGTTTTCGTTTTTGTTTTTGTTTTCCTTTTCGTTTTTGTTTGTGTTTTTGTTTTCGTTTTTGTTTTCGTTTTTGTTTTCGTTTTTGTTTTCGTTTTTGTTTTCGTGTTTGTTTTCGTTTTTGTTTTCGTTTTCGTTTTCGTTTTCGTTTTCGTTTTCGTTTTCGTTTTCGTTTTCGTTTTCGTTTTCGTTTTCGTTTTCGTTTTCGTTTTCGTTTTCGTTTTCGTTTTCGTTTTTGTTTTCGTTTTTGTTTTTGTTTTCGTTTTTGTTTTCGTTTTTGTTTTCGTTTTTGTTTTCGTTTTTGTTTTCGTTTTTGTTTTCGTTTTTGTTTTCGTTTTTGTTTTCGTTTTTGATTTCGTTTTTGTTTTCGTTTTCGTTTTCGTTTTCGTTTTCGTTTTCGTGTTTGTTTTCGTTTTTGTTTTCGTTTTTGTTTTCGTTTTTGTTTTTGTTTTCGTTTTTGTTTTCGTTTTTGTTTTTGTTTTCCTTTTCGTTTTTGTTTGTGTTTTTGTTTTTGTCCTTGTTTCTGTCCTTGTCTTTGTCTTAATTGGTTTTTGTTTGTACGAGACTAAGTCCAGCGGCATAATGCTCTTCGATCGCACACGACCAAGTCCAGCGGCGTGTCGCTCCTAGGGCTGTTGCGAATACTTAAAAGTCCCTACGGTCAAAATCATTGGGTTGCGACTCACCTTTACGAGTTGCTCGCTCGCTGCGCTCGCTCGGAATGTTATAGCCTTACCTAAAACCAATCCACCTTGCGTTCGTTTTTCGAAAAGACCGCGATTTTCCGATAATTTACAGACGCGCGGGATCGGTTTTGAGGTTAGGCTAGTTTTATAAGAGCGAGCGAAGCGAGCGAGAAGCTACATCAATTCCCGCGCTATAGTTATATATCAAATGTTCTTTACTAACAATTCTCACCGATCGAAAGAAAGTTTCTAATTTGATAGAAGAATAACAGATATGTTTCGCTAGGTACGCGATTCGTGCTGATCGATGTATCTCGATGATGTTTTTGTTTTCGTTTTTGTTTTCGTTTTTGTTTTCGTTTTTGTTTTCGTTTTTCTTTTCGTGTTTGTTTTCGTTTTTGTTTTCGTTTTTGTTTTCTTTTTTGTTTTCGTTTTTGTTTTCGTTTTTGTTTTCTTTTTTGTTTTCGTTTTTGTTTTCGTTTTTGTTTTCGTTTTTGTTTTCGTTTTTGTTTTCGTTTTTGTTTTCGTTTTTGTTTTCGTTTTTGTTTTCGTTTTTGTTTTCGTTTTTGTTTTTGTTTTCGTTTTTGTTTTCGTTTTTGTTTTCGTTTTTGTTTTCGTTTT
Source organism: Bombus pascuorum (assembly GCF_905332965.1). Taxonomy (NCBI): domain Eukaryota; kingdom Metazoa; phylum Arthropoda; class Insecta; order Hymenoptera; family Apidae; genus Bombus; species Bombus pascuorum. Next base: position 1,082,208 of record NW_026869732.1, on the reverse strand, counting down.
TGTTTTCGTTTTTGTTTTCGTTTTTGTTTTTGTTTTCGTTTTTGTTTTCGTTTTTGTTTTTGTTTTCCTTCTCGTTTTTGTTTGTGTTTTTGTTTTCGTTTTTGTTTTCGTTTTTGTTTTCGTTTTTGTTTTCGTTTTTGTTTTCGTTTTTGTTTTCGTTTTTGTTTTCGTGTTTGTTTTCGTTTTTGTTTCGTTTTTGTTTTCGTTTTTGTTTTTGTTTTCGTTTTTGTTTTCGTTTTTGTTTTTGTTTTCCTTTTCGTTTTTGTTTGTGTTTTTGTTTTTGTCCTTGTTTCTGTCCTTGTCTTTGTCTTAATTGGTTTTTGTTTGTACGAGACTAAGTCCAGCGGCATAATGCTCTTCGATCGCACACGACCAAGTCCAGCGGCGTGTCGCTCCTAGGGCTGTTGCGAATACTTAAAAGTCCCTACGGTCAAAATCATTGGGTTGCGACTCACCTTTACGAGTTGCTCGCTCGCTGCGCTCGCTCGGAATGTTATAGCCTTACCTAAAACCAATCCACCTTGCGTTCGTTTTTCGAAAAGACCGCGATTTTCCGATAATTTACAGACGCGCGGGATCGGTTTTGAGGTTAGGCTAGTTTTATAAGAGCGAGCGAAGCGAGCGAGAAGCTACATCAATTCCCGCGCTATAGTTATATATCAAATGTTCTTTACTAACAATTCTCACCGATCGAAAGAAAGTTTCTGATTTGATAGAAGAATAACAGATATGTTTCGCTAGGTACGCGATTCGTGCTGATCGATGTATCTCGATGATGTTTTTGTTTTCGTTTTTGTTTTCGTTTTTGTTTTCGTTTTTGTTTTCGTTTTTGTTTTCGTTTTTGTTTTCGTTTTTGTTTTCGTTTTTGTTTTCGTTTTTGTTTTCGTTTTTGTTTTCGTTTTTGTTTTCGTTTTTGTTTTCGTGTTTGTTTTCGTTTTTGTTTTCGTTTTCGTTTTCGTTTTTGTTTTCTTTTTTGTTTTCGTTTTTGTTTTCGTTTTTGTTTTCGTTTTTGTTTTCGTTTTTGTTTTCGTTTTTGTTTTCGTTTTTGTTTTCGTTTTTGTTTTTCGTTTTTGTTTTCGTTTTTGATTTCGTTTTTGTTTTCGTTTTTGTTTTCGTTTTTGTTTTCGTTTTTGTTTTCGTTTTTGATTTCGTTTTTGTTTTCGTTTTTGTTTTCGTTTTTGTTTTCGTTTTTGTTTTCGTTTTTGATTTCGTTTTTGTTTTCGTTTTTGTTTTCGTGTTTGTTTTCGTTTTTGTTTTCGTTTTTGTTTTCGTTTTTGTTTTTGTTTTCGTTTTTGTTTTTGTTTTTGTCCTTGTTTCTGTCCTTGTCTTTGTCTTAATTGGTTTTTGTTTGTACGAGACTAAGTCCAGCGGCATAATGCTCTTCGATCGCACACGACCAAGTCCAGCGGCGTGTCGCTCCTAGGGCTGTTGCGAATACTTAAAAGTCCCTACGGTCAAAATCATTGGGTTGCGACTCACCTTTACGAGTTGCTCGCTCGCTGCGCTCGCTCGGAATGTTATAGCCTTACCTAAAACCAATCCACCTTGCGTTCGTTTTTCGAAAAGACCGCGATTTTCCGATAATTTAATGACGCGCGGGATCGGTTTTGAGGTTAGGCTAGTTTTATAAGAGCGAGCGAAGCGAGCGAGAAGCTACATCAATTCCCGCGCTATAGTTATATATCAAATGTTCTTTACTAACAATTCTCACCGATCGAAAGAAAGTTTCTGATTTGATAGAAGAATAACAGATATGTTTCGCTAGGTACGCGATTCGTGCTGATCGATGTATCTCGATGATGTTTTTGTTTTCGTTTTTGTTTTCGTTTATGTTTTCGTTTTTGTTTTCGTTTTTCTTTTCGTGTTTGTTTTCGTTTTTGTTTTCGTTTTTGTTTTCTTTTTTGTTTTCGTTTTTGTTTTCGTTTTTGTTTTCGTTTTTGTTTTCGTGTTTGTTTTCGTTTTCGTTTTCGTTTTCGTTTTCGTTTTTGTTTTCTTTTTTGTTTTCGTTTTTGTTTTCGTTTTTGTTTTCGTTTTTGTTTTCGTTTTTGTTTTCGTTTTTGTTTTCGTTTTTGTTTTCGTTTTTGTTTTCGTTTTTGTTTTCGTTTTTGTTTTCGTTTTTGTTTTCGTTTTTGTTTTCGTGTTTGTTTTCGTTTTTGTTTTCGTTTTTGTTTTCTTTTTTGTTTTCGTTTTTGTTTTCGTTTTTGTTTTCGTGTTTGTTTTCGTTTTTGTTTTCGTTTTTGTTTTCGTTTTTGTTTTTGTTTTCGTTTTTGTTTTCGTTTTTGTTTTTGTTTTCCTTTTCGTTTTTGTTTGTGTTTTTGTTTTTGTCCTTGTTTCTGTCCTTGTCTTTGTCTTAATTGGTTTTTGTTTGTACGAGACTAAGTCCAGCGGCATAATGCTCTTCGATCGCACACGACCAAGTCCAGCGGCGTGTCGCTCCTAGGGCTGTTGCGAATACTTAAAAGTCCCTACGGTCAAAATCATTGGGTTGCGACTCACCTTTACGAGTTGCTCGCTCGCTGCGCTCGCTCGGAATGTTATAGCCTTACCTAAAACCAATCCACCTTGCGTTCGTTTTTCGAAAAGACCGCGATTTTCCGATAATTTACAGACGCGCGGGATCGGTTTTGAGGTTAGGCTAGTTTTATAAGAGCGAGCGAAGCGAGCGAGAAGCTACATCAATTCCCGCGCTATAGTTATATATCAAATGTTCTTTACTAACAATTCTCACCGATCGAAAGAAAGTTTCTGATTTGATAGAAGAATAACAGATATGTTTCGCTAGGTACGCGATTCGTGCTGATCGATGTATCTCGATGATGTTTTTGTTTTCGTTTTTGTTTTCGTTTTTGTTTTCGTTTTTGTTTTCGTTTTTCTTTTCGTGTTTGTTTTCGTTTTTGTTTTCGTTTTTGTTTTCTTTTTTGTTTTCTTTTTTGTTTTCGTTTTTGTTTTCTTTTTTGTTTTCGTTTTTGTTTTCGTTTTTGTTTTCGTTTTTGTTTTCGTTTTTGTTTTCGTTTTTGTTTTCGTGTTTGTTTTCGTTTTTGTTTTCGTGTTTGTTTTCGTTTTTGTTTTCGTTTTCGTTTTTGTTTTCTTTTTTGTTTTCGTTTTTGTTTTCGTTTTTGTTTTCGTTTTTGTTTTCGTTTTTGTTTTCGTTTTTGTTTTCGTTTTTGTTTTCGTTTTTGTTTTCGTGTTTGTTTTCGTTTTTGTTTTCGTTTTTGTTTTCGTTTTTGTTTTCGTTTTTGTTTTCGTTTTTGTTTTCGTTTTTGTTTTCGTTTTTGTTTTCGTTTTTGATTTCGTTTTTGTTTTCGTTTTTGTTTTCGTTTTTGTTTTCGTTTTTGTTTTCGTTTTTGTTTTCGTTTTTGTTTTCGTTTTTGTTTTCGTTTTTGTTTTCGTTTTTGTTTTCGTTTTTGTTTTCGTTTTTGATTTCGTTTTTGTTTTCGTTTTTGTTTTCGTTTTTGTTTTCGTTTTTGTTTTCGTTTTTGTTTTCGTTTTTGTTTTCGTGTTTGTTTTCGTTTTTGTTTTCGTTTTCGTTTTCGTTTTTGTTTTCTTTTTTGTTTTCGTTTTTGTTTTCGTTTTTGTTTTCGTTTTTGTTTTCGTTTTTGTTTTCGTTTTTGTTTTCGTTTTTGTTTTCGTTTTTGTTTTCGTGTTTGTTTTCGTTTTTGTTTTCGTTTTTGTTTTCGTTTTTGTTTTCGTTTTTGTTTTCGTTTTTGTTTTCGTTTTTGTTTTCGTTTTTGATTTCGTTTTTGTTTTCGTTTTTGTTTTCGTTTTTGTTTTCGTTTTTGTTTTCGTTTTTGTTTTCGTTTTTGTTTTCGTTTTTGTTTTCGTTTTTGTTTTCGTTTTTGTTTTCGTTTTTGATTTCGTGTTTGTTTTCGTTTTTGTTTTCGTTTTTGTTTTTGTTTTCGTTTTTGTTTTTGTTTTCCTTTTCGTTTTTGTTTGTGTTTTTGTTTTCGTTTTTGTTTTCGTTTTTGTTTTCGTTTTTGTTTTCGTTTTTGATTTCGTTTTTGTTTTCGTTTTTGTTTTCGTGTTTGTTTTCGTTTTTGTTTTCGTTTTCGTTTTCGTTTTTGTTTTCTTTTTTGTTTTCGTTTTTGTTTTCGTTTTTGTTTTCGTTTTTGTTTTCGTTTTTGTTTTCGTTTTTGTTTTCGTTTTTGTTTTCGTTTTTGTTTTCGTTTTTGTTTTCGTTTTTGTTTTCGTTTTTGATTTCGTGTTTGTTTTCGTTTTTGTTTTCGTTTTTGTTTTTGCTTTCGTTTTTGTTTTTGTTTTCCTTTTCGTTTTTGTTTGTGTTTTTGTTTTCGTTTTTGTTTTCGTTTTTGTTTTCGTTTTTGTTTTCGTTTTTGATTTCGTTTTTGTTTTCGTTTTTGTTTTCGTGTTTGTTTTCGTTTTTGTTTTCGTTTTCGTTTTCGTTTTTGTTTTCTTTTTTGTTTTCGTTTTTGTTTTCGTTTTTGTTTTCGTTTTTGTTTTCGTTTTTGTTTTTGTTTTCGTTTTTGTTTTTGTTTTTGTCCTTGTTTCTGTCCTTGTCTTTGTCTTAATTGGTTTTTGTTTGTACGAGACTAAGTCCAGCGGCATAATGCTCTTCGATCGCACACGACCAAGTCCAGCGGCGTGTCGCTCCTAGGGCTGTTGCGAATACTTAAAAGTCCCTACGGTCAAAATCATTGGGTTGCGACTCACCTTTACGAGTTGCTCGCTCGCTGCGCTCGCTCGGAATGTTATAGCCTTACCTAAAACCAATCCACCTTGCGTTCGTTTTTCGAAAAGACCGCGATTTTCCGATAATTTACAGACGCGCGGGATCGGTTTTGAGGTTAGGCTAGTTTTATAAGAGCGAGCGAAGCGAGCGAGAAGCTACATCAATTCCCGCGCTATAGTTATATATCAAATGTTCTTTACTAACAATTCTCACCGATCGAAAGAAAGTTTCTGATTTGATAGAAGAATAACAGATATGTTTCGCTAGGTACGCGATTCGTGCTGATCGATGTATCTCGATGATGTTTTTGTTTTCGTTTTTGTTTTCGTTTTTGATTTCGTTTTTGTTTTCGTTTTTGATTTCGTGTTTGTTTTCGTTTTTGTTTTCGTTTTTGTTTTTGTTTTCGTTTTTGTTTTTGTTTTTGTTTTCCTTTTCGTTTTTGTTTGTGTTTTTGTTTTCGTTTTTGTTTTCGTTTTTGTTTTCGTTTTTGTTTTCGTTTTTGATTTCGTTTTTGTTTTCGTTTTTGTTTTCGTGTTTGTTTTCGTTTTTGTTTTCGTTTTCGTTTTCGTTTTTGTTTTCTTTTTTGTTTTCGTTTTTGTTTTCGTTTTTGTTTTCGTTTTTGTTTTCGTTTTTGTTTTCGTTTTTGTTTTCGTTTTTGTTTTCGTTTTTGTTTTCGTTTTTGTTTTCGTTTTTGATTTCGTGTTTGTTTTCGTTTTTGTTTTCGTTTTTGTTTTTGTTTTCGTTTTTGTTTTTGTTTGTGTTTTTGTTTTCGTTTTTGTTTTCGTTTTTGTTTTCGTTTTTGTTTTCGTTTTTGATTTCGTTTTTGTTTTCGTTTTTGTTTTCGTGTTTGTTTTCGTTTTTGTTTTCGTTTTCGTTTTCGTTTTTGTTTTCTTTTTTGTTTTCGTTTTTGTTTTCGTTTTTGTTTTCGTTTTTGTTTTTGTTTTCCTTTTCGTTTTTGTTTGTGTTTTTGTTTTTGTCCTTGTTTCTGTCCTTGTCTTTGTCTTAATTGGTTTTTGTTTGTACGAGACTAAGTCCAGCGGCATAATGCTCTTCGATCGCACACGACCAAGTCCAGCGGCGTGTCGCTCCTAGGGCTGTTGCGAATACTTAAAAGTCCCTACGGTCAAAATCATTGGGTTGCGACTCACCTTTACGAGTTGCTCGCTCGCTGCGCTCGCTCGGAATGTTATAGCCTTACCTAAAACCAATCCACCTTGCGTTCGTTTTTCGAAAAGACCGCGATTTTCCGATAATTTACAGACGCGCGGGATCGGTTTTGAGGTTAGGCTAGTTTTATAAGAGCGAGCGAAGCGAGCGAGAAGCTACATCAATTCCCGCGCTATAGTTATATATCAAATGTTCTTTACTAACAATTCTCACCGATCGAAAGAAAGTTTCTGATTTGATAGAAGAATAACAGATATGTTTCGCTAGGTACGCGATTCGTGCTGATCGATGTATCTCGATGATGTTTTTGTTTTCGTTTTTGTTTTCGTTTTTGTTTTCGTTTTTGTTTTCGTTTTTGTTTTCGTTTTTGTTTTCGTTTTTGTTTTCGTTTTTGTTTTCGTTTTTGTTTTTGTTTTTGATTTCGTTTTTGTTTTCGTTTTTGTTTTCGTTTTTGTTTTCGTTTTTGTTTTCGTTTTTGTTTTCGTTTTTGTTTTCTTTTTTGTTTTCGTTTTTGTTTTCGTTTTCCTTTTCGTTTTTGTTTGTGTTTTTGTTTTTGTCCTTGTTTCTGTCCTTGTCTTTGTCTTAATTGGTTTTTGTTTGTACGAGACTAAGTCCAGCGGCATAATGCTCTTCGATCGCACACGACCAAGTCCAGCGGCGTGTCGCTCCTAGGGCTGTTGCGAATACTTAAAAGTCCCTACGGTCAAAATCATTGGGTTGCGACTCACCTTTACGAGTTGCTCGCTCGCTGCGCTCGCTCGGAATATTATAGCCTTACCTAAAACCAATCCACCTTGCGTTCGTGTTTCGAAAAGACCGCGATTTTCCGATAATTTACAGACGCGCGGGATCGGTTTTGAGGTTAGGCTAGTTTTATAAGAGCGAGCGAAGCGAGCGAGAAGCTACATCAATTCCCGCGCTATAGTTATATATCAAATGTTCTTTACTAACAATTCTCACCGATCGAAAGAAAGTTTCTGATTTGATAGAAGAATAACAGATATGTTTCGCTAGGTACGCGATTCGTGCTGATCGATGTATCTCGATGATGTTTTTGTTTTCGTTTTTGTTTTCGTTTTTGTTTTCGTTTTTGTTTTCGTTTTTCTTTTCGTGTTTGTTTTCGTTTTTGTTTTCGTTTTTGTTTTCTTTTTTGTTTTCTTTTTTGTTTTCGTTTTTGTTTTCTTTTTTGTTTTCGTTTTTGTTTTCGTTTTTGTTTTCGTTTTTGTTTTCGTTTTTGTTTTCGTTTTCGTTTTCGTTTTTGTTTTCTTTTTTGTTTTCGTTTTTGTTTTCTTTTTTGTTTTCGTTTTTGTTTTCGTTTTTGTTTTCGTTTTTGTTTTCGTTTTTGTTTTCGTTTTTGTTTTCGTTTTTGTTTTCGTTTTTGTTTTCGTTTTTGTTTTCGTTTTTGTTTTTGTTTTCGTTTTTGTTTTCGTTTTTGTTTTTGTTTTCCTTTTCGTTTTTGTTTGTGTTTTTGTTTTTGTCCTTGTTTCTGTCCTTGTCTTTGTCTTAATTGGTTTTTGTTTGTACGAGACTAAGTCCAGCGGCATAATGCTCTTCGATCGCACACGACCAAGTCCAGCGGCGTGTCGCTCCTAGGGCTGTTGCGAATACTTAAAAGTCCCTACGGTCAAAATCATTGGGTTGCGACTCACCTTTACGAGTTGCTCGCTCGCTGCGCTCGCTCGGAATGTTATAGCCTTACCTAAAACCAATCCACCTTGCGTTCGTTTTTCGAAAAGACCGCGATTTTCCGATAATTTACAGACGCGCGGGATCGGTTTTGAGGTTAGGCTAGTTTTATAAGAGCGAGCGAAGCGAGCGAGAAGCTACATCAATTCCCGCGCTATAGTTATATATCAAATGTTCTTTACTAACAATTCTCACCGATCGAAAGAAAGTTTCTGATTTGATAGAAGAATAACAGATATGTTTCGCTAGGTACGCGATTCGTGCTGATCGATGTATCTCGATGATGTTTTTGTTTTCGTTTTTGTTTTCGTTTTTGTTTTCGTTTTTGTTTTCGTTTTTGTTTTCGTTTTTGTTTTCGTTTTTGTTTTCGTTTTTGTTTTCGTTTTTGTTTTCGTTTTTGTTTTCGTGTTTGTTTTCGTTTTCGTTTTCGTTTTCGTTTTCGTTTTCGTTTTCGTTTTCGTTTTCGTTTTCGTTTTCGTTTTCGTTTTCGTTTTCGTTTTCGTTTTCGTTTTCGTTTTCGTTTTTGTTTTCGTTTTTGTTTTCGTTTTTGTTTTCGTTTTTGTTTTCGTTTTTGTTTTCGTTTTTGTTTTCGTTTTTGTTTTCGTTTTTGTTTTCGTTTTTGTTTTCGTTTTTGATTTCGTTTTTGTTTTCGTTTTTGTTTTCGTTTTTGTTTTCGTTTTTGTTTTCGTTTTTGTTTTCGTTTTTGTTTTCGTTTTTGTTTTCGTTTTTGTTTTCGTGTTTGTTTTCGTTTTTGTTTTCGTTTTTGTTTTCGTTTTTGTTTTTGTTTTCGTTTTTGTTTTTGTTTTTGTCCTTGTTTCTGTCCTTGTCTTTGTCTTAATTGGTTTTTGTTTGTACGAGACTAAGTCCAGCGGCATAATGCTCTTCGATCGCACACGACCAAGTCCAGCGGCGTGTCGCTCCTAGGGCTGTTGCGAATACTTAAAAGTCCCTACGGTCAAAATCATTGGGTTGCGACTCACCTTTACGAGTTGCTCGCTCGCTGCGCTCGCTCGGAATGTTATAGCCTTACCTAAAACCAATCCACCTTGCGTTCGTTTTTCGAAAAGACCGCGATTTTCCGATAATTTACAGACGCGCGGGATCGGTTTTGAGGTTAGGCTAGTTTTATAAGAGCGAGCGAAGCGAGCGAGAAGCTACATCAATTCCCGCGCTATAGTTATATATCAAATGTTCTTTACTAACAATTCTCACCGATCGAAAGAAAGTTTCTGATTTGATAGAAGAATAACAGATATGTTTCGCTAGGTACGCGATTCGTGCTGATCGATGTATCTCGATGATGTTTTTGTTTTCGTTTTTGTTTTCGTTTTTGTTTTCGTTTTTGTTTTCGTTTTTGTTTTCGTGTTTGTTTTCGTTTTTGTTTTCGTTTTTGTTTTCTTTTTTGTTTTCTTTTTTGTTTTCGTTTTTGTTTTCTTTTTTGTTTTCGTTTTTGTTTTCGTTTTTGTTTTCGTTTTTGTTTTCGTTTTTGTTTTCGTTTTCGTTTTCGTTTTTGTTTTCTTTTTTGTTTTCGTTATTGTTTTCTTTTTTGTTTTCGTTTTTGTTTTCGTTTTTGTTTTCGTTTTTGTTTTCGTTTTTGTTTTCGTTTTCGTTTTCGTTTTTGTTTTCTTTTTTGTTTTCGTTTTTGTTTTCGTTTTTGTTTTCGTTTTTGTTTTCGTTTTTGTTTTCGTTTTTGTTTTCGTTTTTGTTTTCGTTTTTGTTTTTGTTTTTGATTTCGTTTTTGTTTTCGTTTTTGTTTTCGTTTTTGTTTTCGTTTTTGTTTTCGTTTTTGTTTTCGTTTTTGTTTTCTTTTTTGTTTTCGTTTTTGTTTTCGTTTTCCTTTTCGTTTTTGTTTGTGTTTTTGTTTTTGTCCTTGTTTCTGTCCTTGTCTTTGTCTTAATTGGTTTTTGTTTGTACGAGACTAAGTCCAGCGGCATAATGCTCTTCGATCGCACACGACCAAGTCCAGCGGCGTGTCGCTCCTAGGGCTGTTGCGAATACTTAAAAGTCCCTACGGTCAAAATCATTGGGTTGCGACTCACCTTTACGAGTTGCTCGCTCGCTGCGCTCGCTCGGAATATTATAGCCTTACCTAAAACCAATCCACCTTGCGTTCGTTTTTCGAAAAGACCGCGATTTTCCGATAATTTACAGACGCGCGGGATCGGTTTTGAGGTTAGGCTAGTTTTATAAGAGCGAGCGAAGCGAGCGAGAAGCTACATCAATTCCCGCGCTATAGTTATATATCAAATGTTCTTTACTAACAATTCTCACCGATCGAAAGAAAGTTTCTGATTTGATAGAAGAATAACAGATATGTTTCGCTAGGTACGCGATTCGTGCTGATCGATGTATCTCGATGATTTTTTTGTTTTCGTTTTTGTTTTCGTTTTTGTTTTCGTTTTTGTTTTCGTTTTTCTTTTCGTGTTTGTTTTCGTTTTTGTTTTCGTTTTTGTTTTCTTTTTTGTTTTCTTTTTTGTTTTCGTTTTTGTTTTCTTTTTTGTTTTCGTTTTTGTTTTCGTTTTTGTTTTCGTTTTTGTTTTCGTTTTTGTTTTCGTTTTCGTTTTCGTTTTTGTTTTCTTTTTTGTTTTCGTTTTTGTTTTCTTTTTTGTTTTCGTTTTTGTTTTCGTTTTTGTTTTCGTTTTTGTTTTCGTTTTTGTTTTCGTTTTTGTTTTCGTTTTTGTTTTCGTTTTTGTTTTCGTTTTTGTTTTCGTTTTTGTTTTTGTTTTCGTTTTTGTTTTCGTTTTTGTTTTTGTTTTCCTTTTCGTTTTTGTTTGTGTTTTTGTTTTTGTCCTTGTTTCTGTCCTTGTCTTTGTCTTAATTGGTTTTTGTTTGTACGAGACTAAGTCCAGCGGCATAATGCTCTTCGATCGCACACGACCAAGTCCAGCGGCGTGTCGCTCCTAGGGCTGTTGCGAATACTTAAAAGTCCCTACGGTCAAAATCATTGGGTTGCGACTCACCTTTACGAGTTGCTCGCTCGCTGCGCTCGCTCGGAATGTTATAGCCTTACCTAAAACCAATCCACCTTGCGTTCGTTTTTCGAAAAGACCGCGATTTTCCGATAATTTACAGACGCGCGGGATCGGTTTTGAGGTTAGGCTAGTTTTATAAGAGCGAGCGAAGCGAGCGAGAAGCTACATCAATTCCCGCGCTATAGTTATATATCAAATGTTCTTTACTAACAATTCTCACCGATCGAAAGAAAGTTTCTGATTTGATAGAAGAATAACAGATATGTTTCGCTAGGTACGCGATTCGTGCTGATCGATGTATCTCGATGATGTTTTTGTTTTCGTTTTTGTTTTCGTTTTTGTTTTCGTTTTTGTTTTCGTTTTTGTTTTCGTTTTTGTTTTCGTTTTTGTTTTCGTTTTTGTTTTCGTTTTTGTTTTCGTTTTTGTTTTCGTTTTTGTTTTCGTTTTTGTTTTCGTGTTTGTTTTCGTTTTCGTTTTTGTTTTCGTTTTTGTTTTCGTTTTTGTTTTCGTTTTTGTTTTCGTTTTTGTTTTCGTTTTTGTTTTCGTTTTCGTTTTCGTTTTTGTTTTCTTTTTTGTTTTCGTTTTTGTTTTCGTTTTTGTTTTCGTTTTTGTTTTCGTTTTTGTTTTCGTTTTTGTTTTCGTTTTTGTTTTCGTTTTTGTTTTCGTTTTTGTTTTCGTTTTTGATTTCGTTTTTGTTTTCGTTTTTGTTTTCGTTTTTGTTTTCGTTTTTGTTTTCGTTTTTGTTTTCGTGTTTGTTTTCGTTTTTGTTTTCGTTTTTGTTTTCGTTTTTGTTTTCGTTTTTGTTTTTGTTTTCGTTTTTGTTTTTGTTTTTGTCCTTGTTTCTGTCCTTGTCTTTGTCTTAATTGGTTTTTGTTTGTACGAGACTAAGTCCAGCGGCATAATGCTCTTCGATCGCACACGACCAAGTCCAGCGGCGTGTCGCTCCTAGGGCTGTTGCGAATACTTAAAAGTCCCTACGGTCAAAATCATTGGGTTGCGACTCACCTTTACGAGTTGCTCGCTCGCTGCGCTCGCTCGGAATGTTATAGCCTTACCTAAAACCAATCCACCTTGCGTTCGTTTTTCGAAAAGACCGCGATTTTCCGATAATTTACAGACGCGCGGGATCGGTTTTGAGGTTAGGCTAGTTTTATAAGAGCGAGCGAAGCGAGCGAGAAGCTACATCAATTCCCGCGCTATAGTTATATATCAAATGTTCTTTACTAACAATTCTCACCGATCGAAAGAAAGTTTCTGATTTGATAGAAGAATAACAGATATGTTTCGCTAGGTACGCGATTCGTGCTGATCGATGTATCTCGATGATGTTTTTGTTTTCGTTTTTGTTTTCGTTTTTGTTTTCGTTTTTGTTTTCGTTTTTCTTTTCGTGTTTGTTTTCGTTTTTGTTTTCTTTTTTGTTTTCTTTTTTGTTTTCGTTTTTGTTTTCTTTTTTGTTTTCGTTTTTGTTTTCGTTTTTGTTTTCGTTTTTGTTTTCGTTTTTGTTTTCGTTTTTGTTTTCGTGTTTGTTTTCGTTTTTGTTTTCGTTTTTGTTTTCGTTTTTGTTTTTGTTTTCGTTTTTGTTTTCGTTTTTGTTTTCGTTTTTGTTTTCGTTTTTGTTTTCGTTTTTGTTTTCGTTTTTGTTTTTGTTTTCGTTTTTGTTTTCGTTTTTGTTTTTGTTTTCCTTTTCGTTTTTGTTTGTGTTTTTGTTTTCGTTTTTGTTTTCGTTTTTGTTTTCGTTTTTGTTTTCGTTTTTGTTTTCGTTTTTGTTTTCGTTTTTGTTTTCGTGTTTGTTTTCGTTTTTGTTTTCGTTTTTGTTTTCGTTTTTGTTTTTGTTTTCGTTTTTGTTTTCGTTTTTGTTTTTGTTTTCCTTTTCGTTTTGTTTGTGTTTTTGTTTTTGTCCTTGTTTCTGTCCTTGTCTTTGTCTTAATTGGTTTTTGTTTGTACGAGACTAAGTCCAGCGGCATAATGCTCTTCGATCGCACACGACCAAGTCCAGCGGCGTGTCGCTCCTAGGGCTGTTGCGAATACTTAAAAGTCCCTACGGTCAAAATCATTGGGTTGCGACTCACCTTTACGAGTTGCTCGCTCGCTGCGCTCGCTCGGAATGTTATAGCCTTACCTAAAACCAATCCACCTTGCGTTCGTTTTTCGAAAAGACCGCGATTTTCCGATAATTTACAGACGCGCGGGATCGGTTTTGAGGTTAGGCTAGTTTTATAAGAGCGAGCGAAGCGAGCGAGAAGCTACATCAATTCCCGCGCTATAGTTATATATCAAATGTTCTTTACTAACAATTCTCACCGATCGAAAGAAAGTTTCTGATTTGATAGAAGAATAACAGATATGTTTCGCTAGGTACGCGATTCGTGCTGATCGATGTATCTCGATGATGTTTTTGTTTTCGTTTTTGTTTTCGTTTTTGTTTTCGTTTTTGTTTTCGTTTTTCTTTTCGTGTTTGTTTTCGTTTTTGTTTTCGTTTTTGTTTTCTTTTTTGTTTTCGTTTTTGATTTCGTTTTTGTTTTCGTTTTTGTTTTCGTTTTTGTTTTCGTTTTTGTTTTCGTTTTTGTTTTCGTTTTTGTTTTCGTTTTTGTTTTCGTGTTTGTTTTCGTTTTTGTTTTCGTTTTTGTTTTCGTTTTTGTTTTTGTTTTCGTTTTTGTTTTCGTTTTTGTTTTCGTTTTTGTTTTCGTTTTTGTTTTCGTTTTTGTTTTCGTTTTTGTTTTCGTTTTTGTTTTCGTTTTTGTTTTCGTGTTTGTTTTCGTTTTTGTTTTCGTTTTCGTTTTCGTTTTTGTTTTCTTTTTTGTTTTCGTTTTTGTTTTCGTTTTTGTTTTCGTTTTTGTTTTCGTTTTTGTTTTCGTTTTTGTTTTCGTTTTTGTTTTCGTTTTTGTTTTCGTTTTTGTTTTCGTTTTTGTTTTCGTTTTTGTTTTCGTTTTTGTTTTCGTTTTTGATTTCGTTTTTGTTTTCGTTTTTGTTTTCGTTTTTGTTTTCGTTTTTGTTTTCGTTTTTGTTTTCGTTTTTGTTTTCGTTTTTGTTTTCGTGTTTGTTTTCGTTTTTGATTTCGTTTTTGTTTTCGTTTTTGTTTTCGTTTTTGTTTTCGTTTTTGTTTTCGTTTTTGTTTTCGTTTTTGTTTTCGTTTTTGTTTTCGTTTTTGTTTTCGTTTTTGTTTTCGTTTTTGTTTTCGTTTTTGATTTCGTTTTTGTTTTCGTTTTTGTTTTCGTTTTTGTTTTCGTTTTTGTTTTCGTTTTTGTTTTCGTTTTTGTTTTCGTTTTTGTTTTCGTTTTTGTTTTCGTTTTTGTTTTCGTGTTTGTTTTCGTTTTTGTTTTCGTTTTTGTTTTTGTTTTCGTTTTTGTTTTTGTTTTTGTCCTTGTTTCTGTCCTTGTCTTTGTCTTAATTGGTTTTTGTTTGTACGAGACTAAGTCCAGCGGCATAATGCTCTTCGATCGCACACGACCAAGTCCAGCGGCGTGTCGCTCCTAGGGCTGTTGCGAATACTTAAAAGTCCCTACGGTCAAAATCATTGGGTTGCGACTCACCTTTACGAGTTGCTCGCTCGCTGCGCTCGCTCGGAATGTTATAGCCTTACCTAAAACCAATCCACCTTGCGTTCGTTTTTCGAAAAGACCGCGATTTTCCGATAATTTACAGACGCGCGGGATCGGTTTTGAGGTTAGGCTAGTTTTATAAGAGCGAGCGAAGCGAGCGAGAAGCTACATCAATTCCCGCGCTATAGTTATATATCAAATGTTCTTTACTAACAATTCTCACCGATCGAAAGAAAGTTTCTGATTTGATAGAAGAATAACAGATATGTTTCGCTAGGTACGCGATTCGTGCTGATCGATGTATCTCGATGATGTTTTTGTTTTCGTTTTTGTTTTCGTTTTTGTTTTCGTTTTTGTTTTCGTTTTTCTTTTCGTGTTTGTTTTCGTTTTTGTTTTCTTTTTTGTTTTCTTTTTTGTTTTCGTTTTTGTTTTCTTTTTTGTTTTCGTTTTTGTTTTCGTTTTTGTTGTTGTTTTCCTTTTAGTTTTTGTTTGTGTTTTTGTTTTCGTTTTTGTTTTCGTTTTTGATTTCGTTTTTGTTTTCGTTTTTGATTTCGTTTTTGTTTTCGTTTTTGTTTTCGTTTTTGTTTTCTTTTTTGTTTTCGTTTTTGTTTTCGTTTTTGTTTTCGTTTTTGTTTTCGTTTTTGTTTTCGTTTTTGTTTTCGTTTTTGTTTTCGTTTTTGTTTTCGTTTTTGTTTTCGTTTTTGTTTTTGTTTTCGTTTTTGTTTTCGTTTTTGTTTTCGTTTTTGTTTTCGTTTTTGTCCTTGTTTCTGTCCTTGTCTTTGTCTTAATTGGTTTTTGTTTGTACGAGACTAAGTCCAGCGGCATAATGCTCTTCGATCGCACACGACCAAGTCCAGCGGCGTGTCGCTCCTAGGGCTGTTGCGAATACTTAAAAGTCCCTACGGTCAAAATCATTGGGTTGCGACTCACCTTTACGAGTTGCTCGCTCGCTGCGCTCGCTCGGAATGTTATAGCCTTACCTAAAACCAATCCACCTTGCGTTCGTTTTTCGAAAAGACCGCGATTTTCCGATAATTTACAGACGCGCGGGATCGGTTTTGAGGTTAGGCTAGTTTTATAAGAGCGAGCGAAGCGAGCGAGAAGCTACATCAATTCCCGCGCTATAGTTATATATCAAATGTTCTTTACTAACAATTCTCACCGATCGAAAGAAAGTTTCTGATTTGATAGAAGAATAACAGATATGTTTCGCTAGGTACGCGATTCGTGCTGATCGATGTATCTCGATGATGTTTTTGTTTTCGTTTTTGTTTTCGTTTTTGTTTTCGTTTTTGTTTTCGTTTTTCTTTTCGTGTTTGTTTTCGTTTTTGTTTTCGTTTTTGTTTTCTTTTTTGTTTTCGTTTTTGATTTCGTTTTTGTTTTCGTTTTTGTTTTCGTTTTTGTTTTCGTTTTTGTTTTCGTTTTTGTTTTCGTTTTTGTTTTCGTTTTTGTTTTCGTGTTTGTTTTCGTTTTTGTTTTCGTTTTTGTTTTCGTTTTTGTTTTTGTTTTCGTTTTTGTTTTCGTTTTTGTTTTCGTTTTTGTTTTCGTTTTTGTTTTCGTTTTTGTTTTCGTTTTTGTTTTCGTTTTTGTTTTCGTGTTTGTTTTCGTTTTTGTTTTCGTTTTCGTTTTCGTTTTTGTTTTCTTCTTTGTTTTCGTTTTTGTTTTCGTTTTTGTTTTCGTTTTTGTTTTCGTTTTTGTTTTCGTTTTTGTTTTCGTTTTTGTTTTCGTTTTTGTTTTCGTTTTTGTTTTCGTTTTTGTTTTCGTTTTTGTTTTCGTTTTTGTTTTCGTTTTTGATTTCGTTTTTGTTTTCGTTTTTGTTTTCGTTTTTGTTTTCGTTTTTGTTTTCGTTTTTGTTTTCGTTTTTGTTTTCGTGTTTGTTTTCGTTTTTGATTTCGTTTTTGTTTTCGTTTTTGTTTTCGTTTTTGTTTTCGTTTTTGTTTTCGTTTTTGTTTTCGTTTTTGTTTTCGTTTTTGTTTTCGTTTTTGTTTTCGTTTTTGTTTTCGTTTTTGTTTTCGTTTTTGATTTCGTTTTTGTTTTCGTTTTTGTTTTCGTTTTTGTTTTCGTTTTTGTTTTCGTTTTTGTTTTCGTTTTTGTTTTCGTTTTTGTTTTCGTTTTTGTTTTCGTGTTTGTTTTCGTTTTTGTTTTCGTTTTTGTTTTTGTTTTCGTTTTTGTTTTTGTTTTTGTCCTTGTTTCTGTCCTTGTCTTTGTCTTAATTGGTTTTTGTTTGTACGAGACTAAGTCCAGCGGCATAATGCTCTTCGATCGCACACGACCAAGTCCAGCGGCGTGTCGCTCCTAGGGCTGTTGCGAATACTTAAAAGTCCCTACGGTCAAAATCATTGGGTTGCGACTCACCTTTACGAGTTGCTCGCTCGCTGCGCTCGCTCGGAATGTTATAGCCTTACCTAAAACCAATCCACCTTGCGTTCGTTTTTCGAAAAGACCGCGATTTTCCGATAATTTACAGACGCGCGGGATCGGTTTTGAGGTTAGGCTAGTTTTATAAGAGCGAGCGAAGCGAGCGAGAAGCTACATCAATTCCCGCGCTATAGTTATATATCAAATGTTCTTTACTAACAATTCTCACCGATCGAAAGAAAGTTTCTGATTTGATAGAAGAATAACAGATATGTTTCGCTAGGTACGCGATTCGTGCTGATCGATGTATCTCGATGATGTTGTTGTTTTCGTTTTTGTTTTCGTTTTTGTTTTCGTTTTTGTTTTCGTTTTTCTTTTCGTGTTTGTTTTCGTTTTTGTTTTCGTTTTTGTTTTCTTTTTTGTTTTCGTTTTTGTTTTCGTTTTTGTTTTCTTTTTTGTTTTCGTTTTTGTTTTCGTTTTTGTTTTCGTTTTTGTTTTCGTTTTTGTTTTCGTTTTTGTTTTCGTTTTTGTTTTCGTTTTTGTTTTCGTTTTTGTTTTCGTTTTTGTTTTTGTTTTCGTTTTTGTTTTCGTTTTTGTTTTCGTTTTTGTTTTCGTTTTTGTTTTCGTTTTTGTTTTCGTTTTTGTTTTTGTTTTCGTTTTTGTTTTTGTTTTCGTTTTTGTTTTCGTTTTTGTTTTCGTGTTTGTTTTCGTTTTTGTTTTCGTTTTTGTTTTCGTTTTTGTTTTCGTTTTTGTTTTCGTTTTTGTTTTCGTTTTTGTTTTCGTTTTTGTTTTCGTTTTTGTTTTCGTTTTTGTTTTCGTTTTTGTTTTCGTTTTTGTTTTCGTTTTTGTTTTCGTTTTTGTTTTCGTTTTTGTTTTCGTTTTTGTTTTCGTTTTTGTTTTCGTTTTTGTTTTCGTTTTTGTTTTCGTTTTTGTTTTCGTGTTTGTTTTCGTTTTTCTTTTCGTGTTTGTTTTCGTTTTTGTTTTCGTTTTTGTCCTTGTTTCTGTCCTTGTCTTTGTCTTAATTGGTTTTTGTTTGTACGAGACTAAGTCCAGCGGCATAATGCTCTTCGATCGCACACGACCAAGTCCAGCGGCGTGTCGCTCCTAGGGCTGTTGCGAATACTTAAAAGTCCCTACGGTCAAAATCATTGGGTTGCGACTCACCTTTACGAGTTGCTCGCTCGCTGCGCTCGCTCGGAATGTTATAGCCTTACCTAAAACCAATCCACCTTGCGTTCGTTTTTCGAAAAGACCGCGATTTTCCGATAATTTACAGACGCGCGGGATCGGTTTTGAGGTTAGGCTAGTTTTATAAGAGCGAGCGAAGCGAGCGAGAAGCTACATCAATTCCCGCGCTATAGTTATATATCAAATGTTCTTTACTAACAATTCTCACCGATCGAAAGAAAGTTTCTGATTTGATAGAAGAATAACAGATATGTTTCGCTAGGTACGCGATTCGTGCTGATCGATGTATCTCGATGATGTTTTTGTTTTCGTTTTTGTTTTCGTTTTTGTTTTCGTTTTTGTTTTCGTTTTTGTTTTCGTTTTTGTTTTTGTTTTCGTTTTTGTTTTCGTTTTTGTTTTCGTTTTTGTTTTCGTTTTTGTTTTCGTTTTTGTTTTCGTTTTTGTTTTTGTTTTCGTTTTTGTTTTCGTTTTTGTTTTCGTTTTTGTTTTCGTTTTTGTTTTCGTTTTTGTTTTCGTTTTTGTTTTTGTTTTCGTTTTTGTTTTCGTTTTCGTTTTTGTTTTCGTTTTTGTTTTCGTTTTTGTTTTCGTTTTTGTTTTCGTTTTTGTTTTTGTTTTCGTTTTTGTTTTCGTTTTTGTTTTTGTTTTCCTTTTCGTTTTTGTTTGTGTTTATGTTTTCGTTTTTGTTTTCGTTTTTGTTTTCGTTTTTGTTTTCGTTTTTGTTTTCGTTTTTTTGTTTTCGTTTTTGTTTTCGTTTTTGTTTTCGTTTTTGTTTTCGTTTTTGTTTTCGTTTTTGTTTTCGTTTTTGTTTTCGTTTTTGTCCTTGTTTCTGTCCTTGTCTTTGTCTTAATTGGTTTTTGTTTGTACGAGACTAAGTCCAGCGGCATAATGCTCTTCGATCGCACACGACCAAGTCCAGCGGCGTGTCGCTCCTAGGGCTGTTGCGAATACTTAAAAGTCCCTACGGTCAAAATCATTGGGTTGCGACTCACCTTTACGAGTTGCTCGCTCGCTGCGCTCGCTCGGAATGTTATAGCCTTACCTAAAACCAATCCACCTTGCGTTCGTTTTTCGAAAAGACCGCGATTTTCCGATAATTTACAGACGCGCGGGATCGGTTTTGAGGTTAGGCTAGTTTTATAAGAGCGAGCGAAGCGAGCGAGAAGCTACATCAATTCCCGCGCTATAGTTATATATCAAATGTTCTTTACTAACAATTCTCACCGATCGAAAGAAAGTTTCTGATTTGATAGAAGAATAACAGATATGTTTCGCTAGGTACGCGATTCGTGCTGATCGATGTATCTCGATGATGTTTTTGTTTTCGTTTTTGTTTTCGTTTTTGTTTTCGTTTTTGTTTTCGTTTTTCTTTTCGTGTTTGTTTTCGTTTTTGTTTTCGTTTTTGTTTTCTTTTTTGTTTTCTTTTTTGTTTTCGTTTTTGTTTTCTTTTTTGTTTTCGTTTTTGTTTTCGTTTTTGTTTTCGTTTTTGTTTTCGTTTTTGTTTTCGTTTTTGTTTTCGTGTTTGTTTTCGTTTTTGTTTTCGTTTTTGTTTTTGTTTTCGTTTTTGTTTTCGTTTTTGTTTTCGTTTTTGTTTTCGTTTTTGTTTTCGTTTTCGTTTTTGTTTTCGTTTTTGTTTTCGTTTTTGTTTTCGTGTTTGTTTTCGTTTTTGTTTTCGTTTTTGTTTACGTTTTTGTTTTTGTTTTCGTTTTTGTTTTTGTTTTTGTCCTTGTTTCTGTCCTTGTCTTTGTCTTAATTGGTTTTTGTTTGTACGAGACTAAGTCCAGCGGCATAATGCTCTTCGATCGCACACGACCAAGTCCAGCGGCGTGTCGCTCCTAGGGCTGTTGCGAATACTTAAAAGTCCCTACGGTCAAAATCATTGGGTTGCGACTCACCTTTACGAGTTGCTCGCTCGCTGCGCTCACTCGGAATGTTATAGCCTTACCTAAAACCAATCCACCTTGCGTTCGTTTTTCGAAAAGACCGCGATTTTCCGATAATTTACAGACGCGCGGGATCGGTTTTGAGGTTAGGCTAGTTTTATAAGAGCGAGCGAAGCGAGCGAGAAGCTACATCAATTCCCGCGCTATAGTTATATATCAAATGTTCTTTACTAACAATTCTCACCGATCGAAAGAAAGTTTCTGATTTGATAGAAGAATAACAGATATGTTTCGCTAGGTACGCGATTCGTGCTGATCGATGTATCTCGATGATGTTTTTGTTTTCGTTTTTGTTTTCGTTTTTGTTTTCGTTTTTGTTTTCGTTTTTCTTTTCGTGTTTGTTTTCGTTTTTGTTTTCGTTTTTGTTTTCTTTTTTGTTTTCGTTTTTGTTTTCGTTTTTGTTTTCTTTTTTGTTTTCGTTTTTGTTTTCGTTTTTGTTTTCGTTTTTGTTTTCGTTTTTGTTTTCGTTTTTGTTTTCGTTTTTGTTTTCGTTTTTGTTTTCGTTTTTGTTTTCGTTTTTGTTTTCGTTTTTGTTTTTGTTTTCGTTTTTGTTTCCGTTTTTGTTTTCGTTTTTGTTTTCGTTTTTGTCCTTGTTTCTGTCCTTGTCTTTGTCTTAATTGGTTTTTGTTTGTACGAGACTAAGTCCAGCGGCATAATGCTCTTCGATCGCACACGACCAAGTCCAGCGGCGTGTCGCTCCTAGGGCTGTTGCGAATACTTAAAAGTCCCTACGGTCAAAATCATTGGGTTGCGACTCACCTTTACGAGTTGCTCGCTCGCTGCGCTCGCTCGGAATGTTATAGCCTTACCTAAAACCAATCCACCTTGCGTTCGTTTTTCGAAAAGACCGCGATTTTCCGATAATTTACAGACGCGCGGGATCGGTTTTGAGGTTAGGCTAGTTTTATAAGAGCGAGCGAAGCGAGCGAGAAGCTACATCAATTCCCGCGCTATAGTTATATATCAAATGTTCTTTACTAACAATTCTCACCGATCGAAAGAAAGTTTCTGATTTGATAGAAGAATAACAGATATGTTTCGCTAGGTACGCGATTCGTGCTGATCGATGTATCTCGATGATGTTTTTGTTTTCGTTTTTGTTTTCGTTTTTGTTTTCGTTTTTGTTTTCGTTTTTCTTTTCGTGTTTGTTTTCGTTTTTGTTTTCGTTTTTGTTTTCTTTTTTGTTTTCGTTTTTGTTTTCGTTTTTGTTTTCTTTTTTGTTTTCGTTTTTGTTTTCGTTTTTGTTTTCGTTTTTGTTTTCGTTTTTGTTTTCGTTTTTGTTTTTGTTTTTGTTTTTGTTTTCGTTTTTGTTTTCGTTTTTGTTTTCGTTTTTGTTTTCGTTTTTGTTTTCGTTTTTGTTTTCGTTTTTGTTTTCGTTTTCGTTTTTGTTTTCGTTTTTGTTTTCGTTTTTGTTTTTGTTTTTGTTTTCGTTTTTGTTTTTGTTTTCCTTTTCGTTTTTGTTTTCGTTTTTGTTTTCGTTTTTGTTTTCGTTTTTGTTTTCGTTTTTGTTTTCGTTTTTGTTTTCGTGTTTGTTTTCGTTTTTGTTTTCGTTTTTGTTTTCGTTTTTGTTTTTGTTTTCTTTTTTGTTTTCGTTTTTGTTTTCGTTTTTGTTTTCTTTTTTGTTTTCGTTTTTGTTTTCGTTTTTGTTTTCGTTTTTGTTTTCGTTTTTGTTTTCGTTTTTGTTTTCGTTTTTGTTTTCGTTTTTGTTTTCGTGTTTGTTTTCGTTTTTGTTTTCGTGTTTGTTTTCGTTTTTGTTTTCGTTTTTGTTTTCGTTTTTGTTTTTGTTTTCGTTTTTGTTTTTGTTTTCGTTTTTGTTTTCGTTTTTGTTTTCGTTTTTGTTTTTGTTTTCGTTTTTGTTTTCGTTTTTGTTTTTGTTTTCCTTTTCGTTTTTGTTTGTGTTTTTGTTTTCGTTTTTGTTTTCGTTTTTGTTTTCGTGTTTGTTTTCGTTTTTGTTTTCGTTTTTGTTTTCTTTTTTGTTTTCGTTTTTGTTTTCGTTTTTGTTTTCTTTTTTGTTTTCGTTTTTGTTTTCGTTTTTGTTTTCGTTTTTGTTTTCGTTTTTGTTTTCGTTTTTGTTTTCGTTTTTGTTTTCGTTTTTGTTTTCGTTTTTGTTTTCGTTTTTGTTTTTGTTTTCGTTTTTGTTTTCGTTTTTGTTTTCGTTTTTGTTTTCGTTTTTGTTTTCGTTTTTGTTTTCGTTTTTGTTTTTGTTTTTGTTTTCGTTTTTGTTTTCGTTTTTGTTTTCGTTTTTGTTTTCGTTTTTGTTTTCGTTTTTGTTTTCGTTTTTGTTTTTGTTTTCGTTTTTGTTTTCGTTTTTCTTTTCGTTTTTGTTTTTGTTTTCGTTTTTGTTTTTGTTTTTGTTTTCGTTTTTGTTTTCGTTTTTGTTTTCGTTTTTGTTTTTGTTTTCGTTTATGTTTTCGTTTTTGTTTTTGTTTTCCTTTTCGTTTTTGTTTGTGTTTTTGTTTTCGTTTTTGTTTTCGTTTTTGTTTTCGTGTTTGTTTTCGTTTTTGTTTTCGTTTTTGTTTTCTTTTTTGTTTTCGTTTTTGTTTTCGTTTTTGTTTTCTTTTTTGTTTTCGTTTTTGTTTTCGTTTTTGTTTTCGTTTTTGTTTTCGTTTTTGTTTTCGTTTTTGTTTTCGTTTTTGTTTTCGTTTTTGTTTTCGTTTTTGTTTTCGTTTTTGTTTTTGTTTTCGTTTTTGTTTTCGTTTTTGTTTTCGTTTTTGTTTTCGTTTTTGTTTTCGTTTTTGTTTTCGTTTTTGTTTTTGTTTTTGTTTTCGTTTTTGTTTTCGTTTTTGTTTTTGTTTTCCTTTTCGTTTTTGTTTGTGTTTTTGTTTTCGTTTTTGTTTTCGTTTTCCTTTTCGTTTTTGTTTGTGTTTTTGTTTTCGTTTTTGTTTTCGTTTTTGTTTTCGTTTTTGTTTTCGTTTTTGTTTTCGTGTTTGTTTTCGTTTTTGTTTTCGTTTTCGTTTTCGTTTTTGTTTTCTTTTTTGTTTTCGTTTTTGTTTTCGTTTTTGTTTTCGTTTTTGTTTTCGTTTTTGTTTTCGTTTTTGTTTTCGTTTTTGTTTTCGTTTTTGTTTTCGTTTTTGATTTCGTTTTTGTTTTCGTTTTTGTTTTCGTTTTTGTTTTCGTTTTTGTTTTCGTTTTTGTTTTCGTTTTTGTTTTTGTTTTCGTTTTTGTTTTCGTTTTTGTTTTCGTTTTTGTTTTCGTTTTTGTTTTCGTTTTTATTTTTGTTTTCGTTTTTGTTTTCGTTTTTGTTTTCGTTTTTGTTTTCGTTTTTGTTTTCGTTTTTGTTTTTGTTTTTGTTTTTGTCCTTGTTTCTGTCCTTGTCTTTGTCTTAATTGGTTTTTGTTTGTACGAGACTAAGTCCAGCGGCATAATGCTCTTCGATCGCACACGACCAAGTCCAGCGGCGTGTCGCTCCTAGGGCTGTTGCGAATACTTAAAAGTCCCTACGGTCAAAATCATTGGGTTGCGACTCACCTTTACGAGTTGCTCGCTCGCTGCGCTCGCTCGGAATGTTATAGCCTTACCTAAAACCCATCCACCTTGCGTTCGTTTTTCGAAAAGACCGCGATTTTCCGATAATTTACAGACGCGCGGGATCGGTTTTGAGGTTAGGCTAGTTTTATAAGAGCGAGCGAAGCGAGCGAGAAGCTACATCAATTCCCGCGCTATAGTTATATATCAAATGTTCTTTACTAACAATTCTCACCGATCGAAAGAAAGTTTCTGATTTGATAGAAGAATAACAGATATGTTTCGCTAGGTACGCGATTCGTGCTGATCGATGTATCTCGATGATGTTTTTGTTTTCGTTTTTGTTTTCGTTTTTGTTTTCGTTTTTGTTTTCGTTTTTCTTTTCGTGTTTGTTTTCGTTTTTGTTTTCGTTTTTGTTTTCTTTTTTGTTTTCGTTTTTGTTTTCGTTTTTGTTTTCTTTTTTGTTTTCGTTTTTGTTTTCGTTTTTGTTTTCGTTTTTGTTTTCGTTTTTGTTTTCGTTTTTGTTTTTGTTTTTGTTTTTGTTTTCGTTTTTGTTTTCGTTTTTGTTTTCGTTTTTGTTTTCGTTTTTGTTTTCGTTTTTGTTTTCGTTTTTGTTTTCGTTTTCGTTTTTGTTTTCGTTTTTGTTTTCGTTTTTGTTTTTGTTTTTGTTTTCGTTTTTGTTTTTGTTTTCCTTTTCGTTTTTGTTTTCGTTTTTGTTTTCGTTTTTGTTTTCGTTTTTGTTTTCGTTTTTGTTTTCGTTTTTGTTTTCGTTTTTGTTTTCGTGTTTGTTTTCGTTTTTGTTTTCGTTTTTGTTTTCGTTTTTGTTTTTGTTTTCTTTTTTGTTTTCGTTTTTGTTTTCGTTTTTGTTTTCTTTTTTGTTTTCGTTTTTGTTTTCGTTTTTGTTTTCGTTTTTGTTTTCGTTTTTGTTTTCGTTTTTGTTTTCGTTTTTGTTTTCGTTTTTGTTTTCGTGTTTGTTTTCGTTTTTGTTTTCGTGTTTGTTTTCGTTTTTGTTTTCGTTTTTGTTTTCGTTTTTGTTTTTGTTTTCGTTTTTGTTTTTGTTTTCGTTTTTGTTTTCGTTTTTGTTTTCGTTTTTGTTTTTGTTTTCGTTTATGTTTTCGTTTTTGTTTTTGTTTTCCTTTTCGTTTTTGTTTGTGTTTTTGTTTTCGTTTTTGTTTTCGTTTTTGTTTTCGTGTTTGTTTTCGTTTTTGTTTTCGTTTTTGTTTTCTTTTTTGTTTTCGTTTTTGTTTTCGTTTTTGTTTTCTTTTTTGTTTTCGTTTTTGTTTTCGTTTTTGTTTTCGTTTTTGTTTTCGTTTTTGTTTTCGTTTTTGTTTTCGTTTTTGTTTTCGTTTTTGTTTTCGTTTTTGTTTTCGTTTTTGTTTTTGTTTTCGTTTTTGTTTTCGTTTTTGTTTTCGTTTTTGTTTTCGTTTTTGTTTTCGTTTTTGTTTTCGTTTTTGTTTTTGTTTTTGTTTTCGTTTTTGTTTTCGTTTTTGTTTTTGTTTTCCTTTTCGTTTTTGTTTGTGTTTTTGTTTTCGTTTTTGTTTTCGTTTTCCTTTTCGTTTTTGTTTGTGTTTTTGTTTTCGTTTTTGTTTTCGTTTTTGTTTTCGTTTTTGTTTTCGTTTTTGTTTTCGTGTTTGTTTTCGTTTTTGTTTTCGTTTTCGTTTTCGTTTTTGTTTTCTTTTTTGTTTTCGTTTTTGTTTTCGTTTTTGTTTTCGTTTTTGTTTTCGTTTTTGTTTTCGTTTTTGTTTTCGTTTTTGTTTTCGTTTTTGTTTTCGTTTTTGATTTCGTTTTTGTTTTCGTTTTTGTTTTCGTTTTTGTTTTCGTTTTCGTTTTTGTTTTCGTTTTTGTTTTCGTTTTTGTTTTTGTTTTCGTTTTTGTTTTCGTTTTTGTTTTCGTTTTTGTTTTCGTTTTTGTTTTCGTTTTTATTTTTGTTTTCGTTTTTGTTTTCGTTTTTGTTTTCGTTTTTGTTTTCGTTTTTGTTTTCGTTTTTGTTTTTGTTTTTGTTTTTGTCCTTGTTTCTGTCCTTGTCTTTGTCTTAATTGGTTTTTGTTTGTACGAGACTAAGTCCAGCGGCATAATGCTCTTCGATCGCACACGACCAAGTCCAGCGGCGTGTCGCTCCTAGGGCTGTTGCGAATACTTAAAAGTCCCTACGGTCAAAATCATTGGGTTGCGACTCACCTTTACGAGTTGCTCGCTCGCTGCGCTCGCTCGGAATGTTATAGCCTTACCTAAAACCAATCCACCTTGCGTTCGTTTTTCGAAAAGACCGCGATTTTCCGATAATTTACAGACGCGCGGGATCGGTTTTGAGGTTAGGCTAGTTTTATAAGAGCGAGCGAAGCGAGCGAGAAGCTACATCAATTCCCGCGCTATAGTTATATATCAAATGTTCTTTACTAACAATTCTCACCGATCGAAAGAAAGTTTCTGATTTGATAGAAGAATAACAGATATGTTTCGCTAGGTACGCGATTCGTGCTGATCGATGTATCTCGATGATGTTTTTGTTTTCGTTTTTGTTTTCGTTTTTGTTTTCGTTTTTGTTTTCGTTTTTCTTTTCGTGTTTGTTTTCGTTTTTGTTTTCGTTTTTGTTTTCTTTTTTGTTTTCGTTTTTGTTTTCGTTTTTGTTTTCTTTTTTGTTTTCGTTTTTGTTTTCGTTTTTGTTTTCGTTTTTGTTTTCGTTCTTGTTTTCGTTTTTGTTTTCGTTTTTGTTTTCGTTTTTGTTTTTGTTTTCGTTTTTGTTTTCGTTTTTGTTTTCGTTTTTGTTTTCGTTTTTGTTTTCGTTTTTGTTTTCGTTTTCGTTTTTGTTTTCGTTTTTGTTTTCGTTTTTGTTTTTGTTTTTGTTTTCGTTTTTGTTTTTGTTTTCCTTTTCGTTTTTGTTTTCGTTTTTGTTTTCGTTTTTGTTTTCGTTTTTGTTTTCGTTTTTGTTTTCGTTTTTGTTTTCGTGTTTGTTTTCGTTTTTGTTTTCGTTTTTGTTTTCGTTTTTGTTTTTGTTTTCTTTTTTGTTTTCCTTTTTGTTTTCGTTTTTGTTTTCTTTTTTGTTTTCGTTTTTGTTTTCGTTTTTGTTTTCGTTTTTGTTTTCGTTTTTGTTTTCGTTTTTGTTTTCGTTTTTGTTTTCGTTTTTGTTTTCGTTTTTGTTTTCGTTTTTGTTTTCGTTTTTGTTATTGTTTTCGTTTTTGTTTTCGTGTTTGTTTTCGTTTTTGTTTTCGATTTGTTTTCGTTTTTGTTTTCGTTTTTGTTTTTGTTTTCGTTTTTGTTTTCGTTTTTGTTTTCGTTTTTGTTTTCGTTTTCGTTTTTGTTTTCGTTTTTGTTTTCTTTTTTGTTTTCGTTTTTGTTTTCGTTTTTGTTTTCGTTTTTGTTTTCGTTTTTGTTTTCGTTTTTGTTTTCGTTTTTGTTTTCGTTTTTGTTTTCGTTTTTGTTTTCGTTTTTGTTTTTGTTTTCGTTTTTGTTTTCGTTTTTGTTTTCGTTTTTGTTTTCGTTTTTGTTTTCGTTTTTGTTTTCGTTTTTGTTTTTGTTTTTGTTTTCGTTTTTGTTTGCGTTTTTGTTTTTGTTTTCCTTTTCGTTTTTGTTTGTGTTTTTGTTTTCGTTTTTGTTTTCGTTTTCCTTTTCGTTTTTGTTTGTGTTTTTGTTTTCGTTTTTGTTTTCGTTTTTGTTTTCGTTTTTGTTTTCGTTTTTGTTTTCGTTTTTGTTTTCGTTTTTGTTTTCGTTTTTGTTTTCGTTTTTGTTTTCGTTTTTGTTTTTGTTTTCGTTTTTGTTTTCGTTTTTGTTTTCGTTTTTGTTTTCGTTTTTGTTTTCGTTTTTGTTTTCGTTTTTGTTTTCGTTTTTGTTTTCGTTTTTGTTTTCGTTTTTGTTTTCGTTTTTGTTTTCGTTTTTGTTTTCGTTTTTGATTTCGTTTTTGTTTTCGTTTTTGTTTTCGTTTTTGTTTTCGTTTTTGTTTTCGTTTTTGTTTTCGTTTTTGTTTTCGTTTTTGTTTTCGTTTTTGTTTTCGTTTTTGTTTTCGTTTTTGTTTTCGTTTTTGTTTTTGTTTTCGTTTTTGTTTTCGTTTTTGTTTTCGTGTTTGTTTTCGTTTTTGTTTTCGTTTTCGTTTTCGTTTTTGTTTTCTTTTTTGTTTTCGTTTTTGTTTTCGTTTTTGTTTTCGTTTTTGTTTTTGTTTTCGTTTTTGTTTTCGTTTTTGTTTTTGTTTTCCTTTTCGTTTTTGTTTGTGTTTTTGTTTTTGTCCTTGTTTCTGTCCTTGTCTTTGTCTTAATTGGTTTTTGTTTGTACGAGACTAAGTCCAGCGGCATAATGCTCTTCGATCGCACACGACCAAGTCCAGCGGCGTGTCGCTCCTAGGGCTGTTGCGAATACTTAAAAGTCCCTACGGTCAAAATCATTGGGTTGCGACTCACCTTTACGAGTTGCTCGCTCGCTGCGCTCGCTCGGAATGTTATAGCCTTACCTAAAACCAATCCACCTTGCGTTCGTTTTTCGAAAAGACCGCGATTTTCCGATAATTTACAGACGCGCGGGATCGGTTTTGAGGTTAGGCTAGTTTTATAAGAGCGAGCGAAGCGAGCGAGAAGCTACATCAATTCCCGCGCTATAGTTATATATCAAATGTTCTTTACTAACAATTCTCACCGATCGAAAGAAAGTTTCTGATTTGATAGAAGAATGACAGATATGTTTCGCTAGGTACGCGATTCGTGCTGATCGATGTATCTCGATGATGTTTTTGTTTTCGTTTTTGTTTTCGTTTTTGTTTTCGTTTTTGTTTTCGTTTTTGTTTTCGTTTTTGTTTTCGTTTTTGTTTTCGTTTTTGTTTTCGTTTTTGTTTTCGTGTTTGTTTTCGTTTTTGTTTTCGTTTTTGTTTTCTTTTTTGTTTTCGTTTTTGTTTTCGTTTTTGTTTTCGTTTTTGTTTTCGTTTTCGTTTTTGTTTTCGTTTTTGTTTTCGTTTTTGTTTTCGTTTTTGTTTTCGTTTTTGTTTTTGTTTTCGTTTTTGTTTTCGTTTTTGTTTTCGTTTTTGTTTTCGTTTTTGTTTTCGTGTTTGTTTTCGTTTTCGTTTTCGTTTTTGTTTTCGTTTTTGTTTTCGTTTTTGTTTTCGTGTTTGTTTTCGTTTTTGTTTTCGTTTTCGTTTTCGTTTTTGTTTTCTTTTTTGTTTTCGTTTTTGTTTTCGTTTTTGTTTTCGTTTTTGTTTTCGTTTTTGTTTTCGTTTTTGTTTTCGTTTTTGTTTTCGTTTTTGTTTTCGTTTTTGTTTTCGTTTTTGATTTCGTTTTTGTTTTCGTTTTTGTTTTCGTTTTTGTTTTCGTTTTTGTTTTCGTTTTTGTTTTCGTTTTTGTTTTCGTTTTTGTTTTCGTGTTTGTTTTCGTTTTTGTTTTCGTTTTTGTTTTCGTTTTTGTTTTTGTTTTCGTTTTTGTTTTTGTTTTTGTCCTTGTTTCTGTCCTTGTCTTTGTCTTAATTGGTTTTTGTTTGTACGAGACTAAGTCCAGCGGCATAATGCTCTTCGATCGCACACGACCAAGTCCAGCGGCGTGTCGCTCCTAGGGCTGTTGCGAATACTTAAAAGTCCCTACGGTCAAAATCATTGGGTTGCGACTCACCTTTACGAGTTGCTCGCTCGCTGCGCTCGCTCGGAATGTTATAGCCTTACCTAAAACCAATCCACCTTGCGTTCGTTTTTCGAAAAGACCGCGATTTTCCGATAATTTACAGACGCGCGGGATCGGTTTTGAGGTTAGGCTAGTTTTATAAGAGCGAGCGAAGCGAGCGAGAAGCTACATCAATTCCCGCGCTATAGTTATATATCAAATGTTCTTTACTAACAATTCTCACCGATCGAAAGAAAGTTTCTGATTTGATAGAAGAATAACAGATATGTTTCGCTAGGTACGCGATTCGTGCTGATCGATGTATCTCGATGATGTTGTTGTTTTCGTTTTTGTTTTCGTTTTTGTTTTCGTTTTTCTTTTCGTGTTTGTTTTCGTTTTTGTTTTCGTTTTTGTTTTCTTTTTTGTTTTCGTTTTTGTTTTCGTTTTTGTTTTCTTTTTTGTTTTCGTTTTTGTTTTCGTTTTTGTTTTCGTTTTTGTTTTCGTTTTCGTTTTTGTTTTCGTTTTTGTTTTCGTTTTTGTTTTCGTTTTTGTTTTCGTTTTTGTTTTCGTTTTTGTTTTTGTTTTCGTTTTTGTTTTCGTTTTTGTTTTCGTTTTTGTTTTCGTTTTTGTTTTCGTTTTTGTTTTTGTTTTCGTTTTTGTTTTCGTTTTTGTTTTTGTTTTCCTTTTCGTTTTTCTTTTCGTTTTTCTTTTCGTTTTTGTTTTCGTTTTTGTTTTCGTTTTTGTTTTCGTTTTTGTTTTTGTTTTTGTTTTCGTTTTTGTTTTCGTTTTTGTTTTCGTTTTTGTTTTCGTTTTTGTTTTCGTTTTTGTTTTCGTTTTTGTTTTTGTTTTTGTTTTCGTTTTTGTTTTCGTTTTTGTTTTTGTTTTCCTTTTCGTTTTTGTTTTCGTTTTTGTTTTCGTTTTTGTTTTCGTTTTTGTTTTCGTTTTTGTTTTCGTTTTTGTTTTTGTTTTTGTTTTCGTTTTTGTTTTCGTTTTTGTTTTCGTTTTTGTTTTCGTTTTTGTTTTCGTTTTTGTTTTCGTTTTTGTTTTCGTTTTTGTTTTCGTGTTTGTTTTCGTTTTTGTTTTCGTTTTTGTTTTCGTTTTTGTTTTCGTTTTTGTTTTCGTTTTTCTTTTCGTGTTTGTTTTCGTTTTTGTTTTCGTTTTTGTTTTCTTTTTTGTTTTCGTTTTTGTTTTCGTTTTTGTTTTCTTTTTTGTTTTCGTTTTTGTTTTCGTTTTTGTTTTCGTTTTTGTTTTTGTTTTCGTTTTTGTTTTCGTTTTTGTTTTCGTTTTTGTTTTCGTTTTTGTTTTCGTTTTTGATTTCGTTTTTGTTTTCGTTTTTGTTTTCGTTTTTGTTTTCGTTTTTGTTTTCGTTTTTGTTTTCGTTTTTGTTTTCGTTTTTGTTTTCGTTTTTGTTTTCGTTTTTGTTTTCGTGTTTGTTTTCGTTTTTGTTTTCGTTTTTGTTTTTGTTTTCCTTTTCGTTTTTGTTTGTGTTTTTGTTTTCGTTTTTGTTTTCGTTTTTGTTTTCGTTTTTGTTTTCGTTTTTGTTTTCGTTTTTGTTTTCGTTTTTGTTTTCGTTTTTGTTTTCGTGTTTGTTTTCGTTTTTGTTTTCGTTTTTGTTTTCTTTTTTGTTTTCGTTTTTGTTTTCGTTTTTGTTTTCGATTTTGTTTTCGTTTTTGTTTTCGTGTTTGTTTTCGTTTTTGTTTTCGTTTTCGTTTTCGTTTTCGTTTTCGTTTTTGTTTTCGTTTTTGTTTTCGTTTTTGTTTTCGTTTTTGTTTTCGTTTTTGTTTTCGTTTTTGTTTTCGTTTTTGTTTTCGTGTTTGTTTTCGTTTTTGTTTTCGTTTTTGTTTTCGTTTTTGTTTTTGTTTTCGTTTTTGTTTTTGTTTTTGTCCTTGTTTCTGTCCTTGTCTTTGTCTTAATTGGTTTTTGTTTGTACGAGACTAAGTCCAGCGGCATAATGCTCTTCGATCGCACACGACCAAGTCCAGCGGCGTGTCGCTCCTAGGGCTGTTGCGAATACTTAAAAGTCCCTACGGTCAAAATCATTGGGTTGCGACTCACCTTTACGAGTTGCTCGCTCGCTGCGCTCGCTCGGAATGTTATAGCCTTACCTAAAACCAATCCACCTTGCGTTCGTTTTTCGAAAACACCGCGATTTTCCGATAATTTACAGACGCGCGGGATCGGTTTTGAGGTTAGGCTAGTTTTATAAGAGCGAGCGAAGCGAGCGAGAAGCTACATCAATTCCCGCGCTATAGTTATATATCAAATGTTCTTTACTAACAATTCTCACCGATCGAAAGAAAGTTTCTGATTTGATAGAAGAATAACAGATATGTTTCGCTAGGTACGCGATTCGTGCTGATCGATGTATCTCGATGATGTTTTTGTTTTCGTTTTTGTTTTCGTTTTTGTTTTCGTTTTTGTTTTCGTTTTTCTTTTCGTGTTTGTTTTCGTTTTTGTTTTCGTTTTTGTTTTCGTTTTTGTTTTCGTTTTTGTTTTCGTTTTTGTTTTCGTTTTTGTTTTCGTGTTTGTTTTCGTTTTTGTTTTCGTTTTTGTTTTCTTTTTTGTTTTCGTTTTTGTTTTCGTTTTTGTTTTCGTTTTTGTTTTCGTTTTTGTTTTCTTTTTCGTTTTTGTTTGTGTTTTTGTTTTTGTCCTTGTTTCTGTCCTTGTCTTTGTCTTAATTGGTTTTTGTTTGTACGAGACTAAGTCCAGCGGCATAATGCTCTTCGATCGCACACGACCAAGTCCAGCGGCGTGTCGCTCCTAGGGCTGTTGCGAATACTTAAAAGTCCCTACGGTCAAAATCATTGGGTTGCGACTCACCTTTACGAGTTGCTCGCTCGCTGCGCTCGCTCGGAATGTTATAGCCTTACCTAAAACCAATCCACCTTGCGTTCGTTTTTCGAAAAGACCGCGATTTTCCGATAATTTACAGACGCGCGGGATCGGTTTTGAGGTTAGGCTAGTTTTATAAGAGCGAGCGAAGCGAGCGAGAAGCTACATCAATTCCCGCGCTATAGTTATATATCAAATGTTCTTTACTAACAATTCTCACCGATCGAAAGAAAGTTTCTGATTTGATAGAAGAATAACAGATATGTTTCGCTAGGTACGCGATTTGTGCTGATCGATGTATCTCGATGATGTTGTTGTTTTCGTTTTTGTTTTCGTTTTTGTTTTCGTTTTTGTTTTCGTTTTTCTTTTCGTGTTTGTTTTCGTTTTTGTTTTCGTTTTTGTTTTCGTTTTTGTTTTCGTTTTTGTTTTCGTTTTTGTTTTCGTTTTTGTTTTCGTTTTTGTTTTCGTTTTTGTTTTCGTTTTTGTTTTCGTTTTTGTTTTCGTTTTTGTTTTTGTTTTTGTTTTCGTTTTTGTTTTCGTTTTTGTTTTTGTTTTCCTTTTCGTTTTTGTTTTCGTTTTTGTTTTCGTTTTTGTTTTCGTTTTTGTTTTCGTTTTTGTTTTCGTTTTTGTTTTTGTTTTTGTTTTCGTTTTTGTTTTCGTTTTTGTTTTCGTTTTTGTTTTCGTTTTTGTTTTCGTTTTTGTTTTCGTTTTTGTTTTCGTTTTTGTTTTCGTGTTTGTTTTCGTTTTTGTTTTCGTTTTTGTTTTCGTTTTTGTTTTCGTTTTTCTTTTCGTGTTTGTTTTCGTTTTTGTTTTCGTTTTTGTTTTCTTTTTTGTTTTCGTTTTTGTTTTCGTTTTTGTTTTCTTTTTTGTTTTCGTTTTTGTTTTCGTTTTTGTTTTCGTTTTTGTTTTTGTTTTCGTTTTTGTTTTCGTTTTTGTTTTCGTTTTTGTTTTCGTTTTTGTTTTCGTTTTTGATTTCGTTTTTGTTTTCGTTTTTGTTTTCGTTTTTGTTTTCGTTTTTGTTTTCGTTTTTGTTTTCGTTTTTGTTTTCGTTTTTGTTTTCGTTTTTGTTTTCGTTTTTGTTTTCGTGTTTGTTTTCGTTTTTGTTTTCGTTTTTGTTTTTGTTTTCCTTTTCGTTTTTGTTTGTGTTTTTGTTTTCGTTTTTGTTTTCGTTTTTGTTTTCGTTTTTGTTTTCGTTTTTGTTTTCGTTTTTGTTTTCGTTTTTGTTTTCGTTTTTGTTTTCGTGTTTGTTTTCGTTTTTGTTTTCGTTTTTGTTTTCTTTTTTGTTTTCGTTTTTGTTTTCGTTTTTGTTTTCGATTTTGTTTTCGTTTTTGTTTTCGTGTTTGTTTTCGTTTTTGTTTTCGTTTTCGTTTTCGTTTTCGTTTTCGTTTTTGTTTTCGTTTTTGTTTTCGTTTTTGTTTTCGTTTTTGTTTTCGTTTTTGTTTTCGTTTTTGTTTTCGTTTTTGTTTTCGTGTTTGTTTTCGTTTTTGTTTTCGTTTTTGTTTTCGTTTTTGTTTTTGTTTTCGTTTTTGTTTTTGTTTTTGTCCTTGTTTCTGTCCTTGTCTTTGTCTTAATTGGTTTTTGTTTGTACGAGACTAAGTCCAGCGGCATAATGCTCTTCGATCGCACACGACCAAGTCCAGCGGCGTGTCGCTCCTAGGGCTGTTGCGAATACTTAAAAGTCCCTACGGTCAAAATCATTGGGTTGCGACTCACCTTTACGAGTTGCTCGCTCGCTGCGCTCGCTCGGAATGTTATAGCCTTACCTAAAACCAATCCACCTTGCGTTCGTTTTTCGAAAACACCGCGATTTTCCGATAATTTACAGACGCGCGGGATCGGTTTTGAGGTTAGGCTAGTTTTATAAGAGCGAGCGAAGCGAGCGAGAAGCTACATCAATTCCCGCGCTATAGTTATATATCAAATGTTCTTTACTAACAATTCTCACCGATCGAAAGAAAGTTTCTGATTTGATAGAAGAATAACAGATATGTTTCGCTAGGTACGCGATTCGTGCTGATCGATGTATCTCGATGATGTTTTTGTTTTCGTTTTTGTTTTCGTTTTTGTTTTCGTTTTTGTTTTCGTTTTTCTTTTCGTGTTTGTTTTCGTTTTTGTTTTCGTTTTTGTTTTCGTTTTTGTTTTCGTTTTTGTTTTCGTTTTTGTTTTCGTTTTTGTTTTCGTGTTTGTTTTCGTTTTTGTTTTCGTTTTTGTTTTCTTTTTTGTTTTCGTTTTTGTTTTCGTTTTTGTTTTCGTTTTTGTTTTCGTTTTTGTTTTCCTTTTCGTTTTTGTTTGTGTTTTTGTTTTTGTCCTTGTTTCTGTCCTTGTCTTTGTCTTAATTGGTTTTTGTTTGTACGAGACTAAGTCCAGCGGCATAATGCTCTTCGATCGCACACGACCAAGTCCAGCGGCGTGTCGCTCCTAGGGCTGTTGCGAATACTTAAAAGTCCCTACGGTCAAAATCATTGGGTTGCGACTCACCTTTACGAGTTGCTCGCTCGCTGCGCTCGCTCGGAATGTTATAGCCTTACCTAAAACCAATCCACCTTGCGTTCGTTTTTCGAAAAGACCGCGATTTTCCGATAATTTACAGACGCGCGGGATCGGTTTTGAGGTTAGGCTAGTTTTATAAGAGCGAGCGAAGCGAGCGAGAAGCTACATCAATTCCCGCGCTATAGTTATATATCAAATGTTCTTTACTAACAATTCTCACCGATCGAAAGAAAGTTTCTGATTTGATAGAAGAATAACAGATATGTTTCGCTAGGTACGCGATTTGTGCTGATCGATGTATCTCGATGATGTTGTTGTTTTCGTTTTTGTTTTCGTTTTTGTTTTCGTTTTTGTTTTCGTTTTTCTTTTCGTGTTTGTTTTCGTTTTTGTTTTCGTTTTTGTTTTCGTTTTTGTTTTCGTTTTTGTTTTCGTTTTTGTTTTCGTTTTTGTTTTCGTTTTTGTTTTTGTTTTTGTTTTTGTCCTTGTTTCTGTCCTTGTCTTTGTCTTAATTGGTTTTTGTTTGTACGAGACTAAGTCCAGCGGCATAATGCTCTTCGATCGCACACGACCAAGTCCAGCGGCGTGTCGCTCCTAGGGCTGTTGCGAATACTTAAACGTCCCT
Source organism: Bombus pascuorum (assembly GCF_905332965.1). Taxonomy (NCBI): domain Eukaryota; kingdom Metazoa; phylum Arthropoda; class Insecta; order Hymenoptera; family Apidae; genus Bombus; species Bombus pascuorum. The sequence continues at coordinate 1,047,698 of NW_026869732.1, read as the reverse complement.
ACGGTCAAAATCATTGGGTTGCGACTCACCTTTACGAGTTGCTCGCTCGCTGCGCTCGCTCGGAATGTTATAGCCTTACCTAAAACCAATCCACCTTGCGTTCGTTTTTCGAAAAGACCGCGATTTTCCGATAATTTACAGACGCGCGGGATCGGTTTTGAGGTTAGGCTAGTTTTATAAGAGCGAGCGAAGCGAGCGAGAAGCTACATCAATTCCCGCGCTATAGTTATATATCAAATGTTCTTTACTAACAATTCTCACCGATCGAAAGAAAGTTTCTGATTTGATAGAAGAATAACAGATATGTTTCGCTAGGTACGCGATTCGTGCTGATCGATGTATCTCGATGATGTTGTTGTTTTCGTTTTTGTTTTCGTTTTTGTTTTCGTTTTTGTTTTCGTTTTTCTTTTCGTGTTTGTTTTCGTTTTTGTTTTCGTTTTTGTTTTCGTTTTTGTTTTCGTTTTTGTTTTCGTTTTTGTTTTCGTTTTTGTTTTTGTTTTTGTTTTTGTCCTTGTTTCTGTCCTTGTCTTTGTCTTAATTGGTTTTTGTTTGTACGAGACTAAGTCCAGCGGCATAATGCTCTTCGATCGCACACGACCAAGTCCAGCGGCGTGTCGCTCCTAGGGCTGTTGCGAATACTTAAAAGTCCCTACGGTCAAAATCATTGGGTTGCGACTCACCTTTACGAGTTGCTCGCTCGCTGCGCTCGCTCGGAATGTTATAGCCTTACCTAAAACCAATCCACCTTGCGTTCGTTTTTCGAAAAGACCGCGATTTTCCGATAATTTACAGACGCGCGGGATCGGTTTTGAGGTTAGGCTAGTTTTATAAGAGCGAGCGAAGCGAGCGAGAAGCTACATCAATTCCCGCGCTATAGTTATATATCAAATGTTCTTTACTAACAATTCTCACCGATCGAAAGAAAGTTTCTGATTTGATAGAAGAATAACAGATATGTTTCGCTAGGTACGCGATTCGTGCTGATCGATGTATCTCGATGATGTTGTTGTTTTCGTTTTTGTTTTCGTTTTTGTTTTCGTTTTTGTTTTTGTTTTTGTTTTTGTCCTTGTTTCTGTCCTTGTCTTTGTCTTAATTGGTTTTTGTTTGTACGAGACTAAGTCCAGCGGCATAATGCTCTTCGATCCCACACGACCAAGTCCAGCGGCGTGTCGCTCCTAGGGCTGTTGCGAATACTTAAAAGTCCCTACGGTCAAAATCATTGGGTTGCGACTCACCTTTACGAGTTGCTCGCTCGCTGCGCTCGCTCGGAATGTTATAGCCTTACCTAAAACCAATCCACCTTGCGTTCGTTTTTCGAAAAGACCGCGATTTTCCGATAATTTACAGACGCGCGGGATCGGTTTTGAGGTTAGGCTAGTTTTATAAGAGCGAGCGAAGCGAGCGAGAAGCTACATCAATTCCCGCGCTATAGTTATATATCAAATGTTCTTTACTAACAATTCTCACCGATCGAAAGAAAGTTTCTGATTTGATAGAAGAATAACAGATATGTTTCGCTAGGTACGCGATTCGTGCTGATCGATGTATCTCGATGATGTTGTTGTTTTCGTTTTTGTTTTCGTTTTTGTTTTCGTTTTTGTTTTCGTTTTTCTTTTCGTGTTTGTTTTCGTTTTTGTTTTCGTTTTTGTTTTCGTTTTTGTTTTCGTTTTTGTTTTCGTTTTTGTTTTCGTTTTTGTTTTCGTGTTTGTTTTCGTTTTTGTTTTCGTTTTTGTTTTCTTTTTTGTTTTCGTTTTTGTTTTCGTTTTTGTTTTCGTTTTTGTTTTCGTTTTTGTTTTCCTTTTCGTTTTTGTTTGTGTTTTTGTTTTTGTCCTTGTTTCTGTCCTTGTCTTTGTCTTAATTGGTTTTTGTTTGTACGAGACTAAGTCCAGCGGCATAATGCTCTTCGATCGCACACGACCAAGTCCAGCGGCGTGTCGCTCCTAGGGCTGTTGCGAATACTTAAAAGTCCCTACGGTCAAAATCATTGGGTTGCGACTCACCTTTACGAGTTGCTCGCTCGCTGCGCTCGCTCGGAATGTTATAGCCTTACCTAAAACCAATCCACCTTGCGTTCGTTTTTCGAAAAGACCGCGATTTTCCGATAATTTACAGACGCGCGGGATCGGTTTTGAGGTTAGGCTAGTTTTATAAGAGCGAGCGAAGCGAGCGAGAAGCTACATCAATTCCCGCGCTATAGTTATATATCAAATGTTCTTTACTAACAATTCTCACCGATCGAAAGAAAGTTTCTGATTTGATAGAAGAATAACAGATATGTTTCGCTAGGTACGCGATTTGTGCTGATCGATGTATCTCGATGATGTTGTTGTTTTCGTTTTTGTTTTCGTTTTTGTTTTCGTTTTTGTTTTCGTTTTTCTTTTCGTGTTTGTTTTCGTTTTTGTTTTCGTTTTTGTTTTCGTTTTTGTTTTCGTTTTTGTTTTCGTTTTTGTTTTCGTTTTTGTTTTCGTTTTTGTTTTCGTTTTTGTTTTTGTTTTTGTTTTTGTCCTTGTTTCTGTCCTTGTCTTTGTCTTAATTGGTTTTTGTTTGTACGAGACTAAGTCCAGCGGCATAATGCTCTTCGATCGCACACGACCAAGTCCAGCGGCGTGTCGCTCCTAGGGCTGTTGCGAATACTTAAACGTCCCTACGGTCAAAATCATTGGGTTGCGACTCACCTTTACGAGTTGCTCGCTCGCTGCGCTCGCTCGGAATGTTATAGCCTTACCTAAAACCAATCCACCTTGCGTTCGTTTTTCGAAAAGACCGCGATTTTCCGATAATTTACAGACGCGCGGGATCGGTTTTGAGGTTAGGCTAGTTTTATAAGAGCGAGCGAAGCGAGCGAGAAGCTACATCAATTCCCGCGCTATAGTTATATATCAAATGTTCTTTACTAACAATTCTCACCGATCGAAAGAAAGTTTCTGATTTGATAGAAGAATAACAGATATGTTTCGCTAGGTACGCGATTCGTGCTGATCGATGTATCTCGATGATGTTGTTGTTTTCGTTTTTGTTTTCGTTTTTGTTTTCGTTTTTGTTTTCGTTTTTCTTTTCGTGTTTGTTTTCGTTTTTGTTTTCGTTTTTGTTTTCGTTTTTGTTTTCGTTTTTGTTTTCGTTTTTGTTTTCGTTTTTGTTTTTGTTTTTGTTTTTGTCCTTGTTTCTGTCCTTGTCTTTGTCTTAATTGGTTTTTGTTTGTACGAGACTAAGTCCAGCGGCATAATGCTCTTCGATCGCACACGACCAAGTCCAGCGGCGTGTCGCTCCTAGGGCTGTTGCGAATACTTAAAAGTCCCTACGGTCAAAATCATTGGGTTGCGACTCACCTTTACGAGTTGCTCGCTCGCTGCGCTCGCTCGGAATGTTATAGCCTTACCTAAAACCAATCCACCTTGCGTTCGTTTTTCGAAAAGACCGCGATTTTCCGATAATTTACAGACGCGCGGGATCGGTTTTGAGGTTAGGCTAGTTTTATAAGAGCGAGCGAAGCGAGCGAGAAGCTACATCAATTCCCGCGCTATAGTTATATATCAAATGTTCTTTACTAACAATTCTCACCGATCGAAAGAAAGTTTCTGATTTGATAGAAGAATAACAGATATGTTTCGCTAGGTACGCGATTCGTGCTGATCGATGTATCTCGATGATGTTGTTGTTTTCGTTTTTGTTTTCGTTTTTGTTTTCGTTTTTGTTTTCGTTTTTCTTTTCGTGTTTGTTTTCGTTTTTGTTTTCGTTTTTGTTTTCGTTTTTGTTTTCGTTTTTGTTTTCGTTTTTGTTTTCGTTTTTGTTTTCGTTTTTGTTTTCGTGTTTGTTTTCGTTTTTGTTTTCGTTTTCGTTTTCGTTTTTGTTTTCTTTTTTGTTTTCGTTTTTGTTTTCGTTTTTGTTTTCGTTTTTGTTTTCGTTTTTGTTTTCGTTTTTGTTTTCGTTTTTGTTTTCGTTTTTGTTTTCGTTTTTGATTTCGTTTTTGTTTTCGTTTTTGTTTTCGTTTTTGTTTTCGTTTTTGTTTTCGTTTTTGTTTTCGTTTTTGTTTTTGTTTTCGTTTTTGTTTTCGTTTTTGTTTTCGTTTTTGTTTTCGTTTTTGTTTTCGTGTTTGTTTTTGTTTTCGTTTTTGTTTTCGTTTTTGTTTTCGTTTTTGTTTTCGTTTTTGTTTTCGTTTTTGTTTTTGTTTTTGTTTTTGTCCTTGTTTCTGTCCTTGTCTTTGTCTTAATTGGTTTTTGTTTGTACGAGACTAAGTCCAGCGGCATAATGCTCTTCGATCCCACACGACCAAGTCCAGCGGCGTGTCGCTCCTAGGGCTGTTGCGAATACTTAAAAGTCCCTACGGTCAAAATCATTGGGTTGCGACTCACCTTTACGAGTTGCTCGCTCGCTGCGCTCGCTCGGAATGTTATAGCCTTACCTAAAACCAATCCACCTTGCGTTCGTTTTTCGAAAAGACCGCGATTTTCCGATAATTTACAGACGCGCGGGATCGGTTTTGAGGTTAGGCTAGTTTTATAAGAGCGAGCGAAGCGAGCGAGAAGCTACATCAATTCCCGCGCTATAGTTATATATCAAATGTTCTTTACTAACAATTCTCACCGATCGAAAGAAAGTTTCTGATTTGATAGAAGAATAACAGATATGTTTCGCTAGGTACGCGATTCGTGCTGATCGATGTATCTCGATGATGTTGTTGTTTTCGTTTTTGTTTTCGTTTTTGTTTTCGTTTTTGTTTTCGTTTTTCTTTTCGTGTTTGTTTTCGTTTTTGTTTTCGTTTTTGTTTTCGTTTTTGTTTTCGTTTTTGTTTTCGTTTTTGTTTTCGTTTTTGTTTTCGTGTTTGTTTTCGTTTTTGTTTTCGTTTTTGTTTTCTTTTTTGTTTTCGTTTTTGTTTTCGTTTTTGTTTTCGTTTTTGTTTTCGTTTTTGTTTTCCTTTTCGTTTTTGTTTGTGTTTTTGTTTTTGTCCTTGTTTCTGTCCTTGTCTTTGTCTTAATTGGTTTTTGTTTGTACGAGACTAAGTCCAGCGGCATAATGCTCTTCGATCGCACACGACCAAGTCCAGCGGCGTGTCGCTCCTAGGGCTGTTGCGAATACTTAAAAGTCCCTACGGTCAAAATCATTGGGTTGCGACTCACCTTTACGAGTTGCTCGCTCGCTGCGCTCGCTCGGAATGTTATAGCCTTACCTAAAACCAATCCACCTTGCGTTCGTTTTTCGAAAAGACCGCGATTTTCCGATAATTTACAGACGCGCGGGATCGGTTTTGAGGTTAGGCTAGTTTTATAAGAGCGAGCGAAGCGAGCGAGAAGCTACATCAATTCCCGCGCTATAGTTATATATCAAATGTTCTTTACTAACAATTCTCACCGATCGAAAGAAAGTTTCTGATTTGATAGAAGAATAACAGATATGTTTCGCTAGGTACGCGATTTGTGCTGATCGATGTATCTCGATGATGTTGTTGTTTTCGTTTTTGTTTTCGTTTTTGTTTTCGTTTTTGTTTTCGTTTTTCTTTTCGTGTTTGTTTTCGTTTTTGTTTTCGTTTTTGTTTTCGTTTTTGTTTTCGTTTTTGTTTTCGTTTTTGTTTTCGTTTTTGTTTTCGTTTTTGTTTTCGTTTTTGTTTTTGTTTTTGTTTTTGTCCTTGTTTCTGTCCTTGTCTTTGTCTTAATTGGTTTTTGTTTGTACGAGACTAAGTCCAGCGGCATAATGCTCTTCGATCGCACACGACCAAGTCCAGCGGCGTGTCGCTCCTAGGGCTGTTGCGAATACTTAAACGTCCCTACGGTCAAAATCATTGGGTTGCGACTCACCTTTACGAGTTGCTCGCTCGCTGCGCTCGCTCGGAATGTTATAGCCTTACCTAAAACCAATCCACCTTGCGTTCGTTTTTCGAAAAGACCGCGATTTTCCGATAATTTACAGACGCGCGGGATCGGTTTTGAGGTTAGGCTAGTTTTATAAGAGCGAGCGAAGCGAGCGAGAAGCTACATCAATTCCCGCGCTATAGTTATATATCAAATGTTCTTTACTAACAATTCTCACCGATCGAAAGAAAGTTTCTGATTTGATAGAAGAATAACAGATATGTTTCGCTAGGTACGCGATTCGTGCTGATCGATGTATCTCGATGATGTTGTTGTTTTCGTTTTTGTTTTCGTTTTTGTTTTCGTTTTTGTTTTCGTTTTTCTTTTCGTGTTTGTTTTCGTTTTTGTTTTCGTTTTTGTTTTCGTTTTTGTTTTCGTTTTTGTTTTCGTATTTGTTTTCGTTTTTGTTTTTGTTTTTGTTTTTGTCCTTGTTTCTGTCCTTGTCTTTGTCTTAATTGGTTTTTGTTTGTACGAGACTAAGTCCAGCGGCATAATGCTCTTCGATCGCACACGACCAAGTCCAGCGGCGTGTCGCTCCTAGGGCTGTTGCGAATACTTAAAAGTCCCTACGGTCAAAATCATTGGGTTGCGACTCACCTTTACGAGTTGCTCGCTCGCTGCGCTCGCTCGGAATGTTATAGCCTTACCTAAAACCAATCCACCTTGCGTTCGTTTTTCGAAAAGACCGCGATTTTCCGATAATTTACAGACGCGCGGGATCGGTTTTGAGGTTAGGCTAGTTTTATAAGAGCGAGCGAAGCGAGCGAGAAGCTACATCAATTCCCGCGCTATAGTTATATATCAAATGTTCTTTACTAACAATTCTCACCGATCGAAAGAAAGTTTCTGATTTGATAGAAGAATAACAGATATGTTTCGCTAGGTACGCGATTCGTGCTGATCGATGTATCTCGATGATGTTGTTGTTTTCGTTTTTGTTTTCGTTTTTGTTTTCGTTTTTGTTTTCGTTTTTCTTTTCGTGTTTGTTTTCGTTTTTGTTTTCGTTTTTGTTTTCGTTTTTGTTTTCGTTTTTGTTTTCGTTTTTGTTTTCGTTTTTGTTTTCGTGTTTGTTTTCGTTTTTGTTTTCGTTTTCGTTTTCGTTTTTGTTTTCTTTTTTGTTTTCGTTTTTGTTTTCGTTTTTGTTTTCGTTTTTGTTTTCGTTTTTGTTTTCGTTTTTGTTTTCGTTTTTGTTTTCGTTTTTGTTTTCGTTTTTGATTTCGTTTTTGTTTTCGTTTTTGTTTTCGTTTTTGTTTTCGTTTTTGTTTTCGTTTTTGTTTTCGTTTTTGTTTTTGTTTTCGTTTTTGTTTTCGTTTTTGTTTTCGTTTTTGTTTTCGTTTTTGTTTTCGTGTTTGTTTTTGTTTTCGTTTTTGTTTTCGTTTTTGTTTTCGTTTTTGTTTTCGTTTTTGTTTTCGTTTTTGTTTTTGTTTTTGTTTTTGTCCTTGTTTCTGTCCTTGTCTTTGTCTTAATTGGTTTTTGTTTGTACGAGACTAAGTCCAGCGGCATAATGCTCTTCGATCCCACACGACCAAGTCCAGCGGCGTGTCGCTCCTAGGGCTGTTGCGAATACTTAAAAGTCCCTACGGTCAAAATCATTGGGTTGCGACTCACCTTTACGAGTTGCTCGCTCGCTGCGCTCGCTCGGAATGTTATAGCCTTACCTAAAACCAATCCACCTTGCGTTCGTTTTTCGAAAAGACCGCGATTTTCCGATAATTTACAGACGCGCGGGATCGGTTTTGAGGTTAGGCTAGTTTTATAAGAGCGAGCGAAGCGAGCGAGAAGCTACATCAATTCCCGCGCTATAGTTATATATCAAATGTTCTTTACTAACAATTCTCACCGATCGAAAGAAAGTTTCTGATTTGATAGAAGAATAACAGATATGTTTCGCTAGGTACGCGATTCGTGCTGATCGATGTATCTCGATGATGTTGTTGTTTTCGTTTTTGTTTTCGTTTTTGTTTTCGTTTTTGTTTTCGTTTTTCTTTTCGTGTTTGTTTTCGTTTTTGTTTTCGTTTTTGTTTTCGTTTTTGTTTTCGTTTTTGTTTTCGTTTTTGTTTTCGTTTTTGTTTTCGTTTTTCTTTTCGTGTTTGTTTTCGTTTTTGTTTTCGTTTTTGTTTTCGTTTTTGTTTTCGTTTTTGTTTTCGTTTTTGTTTTCGTTTTTGTTTTCGTTTTTGTTTTCATTTTTGTTTTCGTTTTTGTTTTCGTTTTTGATTTCGTTTTTGTTTTCGTTTTTGTTTTCGTTTTTGTTTTCGTTTTTGTTTTCGTTTTTGTTTTCGTTTTTGTTTTCGTTTTTGTTTTCGTGTTTGTTTTCGTTTTTGTTTTCGTTTTTGTTTTCGTTTTTGTTTTTGTTTTCGTTTTTGTTTTTGTTTTTGTCCTTGTTTCTGTCCTTGTCTTTGTCTTAATTGGTTTTTGTTTGTACGAGACTAAGTCCAGCGGCATAATGCTCTTCGATCGCACACGACCAAGTCCAGCGGCGTGTCGCTCCTAGGGCTGTTGCGAATACTTAAAAGTCCCTACGGTCAAAATCATTGGGTTGCGACTCACCTTTACGAGTTGCTCGCTCGCTGCGCTCGCTCGGAATGTTATAGCCTTACCTAAAACCAATCCACCTTGCGTTCGTTTTTCGAAAAGACCGCGATTTTCCGATAATTTACAGACGCGCGGGGTCGGTTTTGAGGTTAGGCTAGTTTTATAAGAGCGAGCGAAGCGAGCGAGAAGCTACTTCAATTCCCGCGCTATAGTAATATATCAAATGTTCTTTACTAACAATTCTCACCGATCGAAAGAAAGTTTCTGATTTGATAGAAGAATAACAGATATGTTTCGCTAGGTACGCGATTCGTGCTGATCGATGTATCTCGATGATGTTTTTGTTTTCGTTTTTGTTTTTGTTTTCGTTTTTGTTTTCGTTTTTGTTTTCGTTTTTGATTTCGTTTTTGTTTTCGTTTTTGTTTTCGTTTTTGTTTTCGTTTTTGTTTTCGTTTTTGTTTTCGTTTTTGTTTTCGTTTTTGTTTTCGTGTTTGTTTTCGTTTTTGTTTTCGTTTTTGTTTTCGTTTTTGTTTTTGTTTTCGTTTTTGTTTTCGTTTTTGTTTTTGTTTTCCTTTTCGTTTTCGTTTGTGTTTTTGTTTTTGTCCTTGTTTCTGTCCTTGTCTTTGTCTTAATTGGTTTTTGTTTGTACGAGACTAAGTCCAGCGGCATAATGCTCTTCGATCGCACACGACCAAGTCCAGCGGCGTGTCGCTCCTAGGGCTGTTGCGAATACTTAAAAGTCCCTACGGTCAAAATCATTGGGTTGCGACTCACCTTTACGAGTTGCTCGCTCGCTGCGCTCGCTCGGAATGTTATAGCCTTACCTAAAACCAATCCACCTTGCGTTCGTTTTTCGAAAAGACCGCGATTTTCCGATAATTTACAGACGCGCGGGATCGGTTTTGAGGTTAGGCTAGTTTTATAAGAGCGAGCGAAGCGAGCGAGAAGCTACATCAATTCCCGCGCTATAGTTATATATCAAATGTTCTTTACTAACAATTCTCACCGATCGAAAGAAAGTTTCTGATTTGATAGAAGAATAACAGATATGTTTCGCTAGGTACGCGATTCGTGCTGATCGATGTATCTCGATGATGTTGTTGTTTTCGTTTTTGTTTTCGTTTTTGTTTTCGTTTTTGTTTTCGTTTTTGTTTTCGTTTTTGTTTTCGTTTTTGTTTTCGTTTTTGTTTTCGTTTTTGTTTTCGTTTTTGATTTCGTTTTTGTTTTCGTTTTTGTTTTCGTTTTTGTTTTCGTTTTTGTTTTCGTTTTTGTTTTCGTTTTTGTTTTCGTTTTTGTTTTCGTTTTTGTTTTCGTTTTTGTTTTCGTGTTTGTTTTCGTTTTTGTTTTCGTTTTTGTTTTCGTTTTTGTTTTTGTTTTCGTTTTTGTTTTCGTTTTTGTTTTTGTTTTCCTTTTCGTTTTCGTTTGTGTTTTTGTTTTTGTCCTTGTTTCTGTCCTTGTCTTTGTCTTAATTGGTTTTTGTTTGTACGAGACTAAGTCCAGCGGCATAATGCTCTTCGATCGCACACGACCAAGTCCAGCGGCGTGTCGCTCCTAGGGCTGTTGCGAATACTTAAAAGTCCCTACGGTCAAAATCATTGGGTTGCGACTCACCTTTACGAGTTGCTCGCTCGCTGCGCTCGTTCGGAATGTTATAGCCTTACCTAAAACCAATCCACCTTGCGTTCGTTTTTCGAAAAGACCGCGATTTTCCGATAATTTACAGACGCGCGGGATCGGTTTTGAGGTTAGGCTAGTTTTATAAGAGCGAGCGAAGCGAGCGAGAAGCTACATCAATTCCCGCGCTATAGTTATATATCAAATGTTCTTTACTAACAATTCTCACCGATCGAAAGAAAGTTTCTGATTTGATAGAAGAATAACAGATATGTTTCGCTAGGTACGCGATTCGTGCTGATCGATGTATCTCGATGATGTTGTTGTTTTCGTTTTTGTTTTCGTTTTTGTTTTCGTTTTTGTTTTCGTTTTTGTTTTCGTTTTTGTTTTCGTTTTTGTTTTCGTTTTTGTTTTCGTTTTTGTTTTCGTTTTTGTTTTCGTGTTTGTTTTCGTTTTTGTTTTCGTTTTCGTTTTCGTTTTTGTTTTCTTTTTTGTTTTCGTTTTTGTTTTCGTTTTTGTTTTCGTTTTTGTTTTCGTTTTTGTTTTCGTTTTTGTTTTCGTTTTTGTTTTCGTTTTTGTTTTCGTGTTTGTTTTCGTTTTTGTTTTCGTTTTTGTTTTCGTTTTTGTTTTCGTTTTTGTTTTCGTTTTTGTTTTCGTTTTTGTTTTCGTTTTTGATTTCGTTTTTGTTTTCGTTTTTGTTTTCGTTTTTGTTTTCGTTTTTGTTTTCGTTTTTGTTTTCGTTTTTGTTTTCGTGTTTGTTTTCGTTTTTGTTTTCGTTTTTGTTTTCGTTTTTGTTTTTGTTTTCGTTTTTGTTTTTGTTTTCCTTTTCGTTTTTGTTTGTGTTTTTGTTTTCGTTTTTGTTTTCGTTTTTGTTTTCGTTTTTGTTTTCGTTTTTGTTTTCGTTTTTGTTTTCGTTTTTGTTTTCGTGTTTGTTTTCGTTTTTGTTTTCGTTTTCGTTTTCGTTTTTGTTTTCTTTTTTGTTTTCGTTTTTGTTTTCGTTTTTGTTTTCGTTTTTGTTTTCGTTTTTGATTTCGTTTTTGTTTTCGTTTTTGTTTTCGTTTTTGTTTTCGTTTTTGTTTTCGTTTTTGTTTTCGTTTTTGTTTTCGTTTTTGTTTTCGTTTTTGTTTTCGTTTTTGTTTTCGTTTTTGTTTTCGTTTTTGATTTCGTTTTTGTTTTCGTTTTTGTTTTCGTTTTTGTTTTCGTTTTTGTTTTCGTTTTTGTTTTCGTTTTTGTTTTCGTGTTTGTTTTCGTTTTTGTTTTCGTTTTTGTTTTCGTTTTTGTTTTTGTTTTCGTTTTTGTTTTTGTTTTCCTTTTCGTTTTTGTTTGTGTTTTTGTTTTCGTTTTTGTTTTCGTTTTTGTTTTCGTTTTTGTTTTCGTTTTTGTTTTCGTTTTTGTTTTCGTTTTTGTTTTCGTGTTTGTTTTCGTTTTTGTTTTCGTTTTCGTTTTCGTTTTTGTTTTCTTTTTTGTTTTCGTTTTTGTTTTCGTTTTTGTTTTCGTTTTTGTTTTCGTTTTTGTTTTCGTTTTTGTTTTCGTTTTTGTTTTCGTTTTTGTTTTCGTGTTTGTTTTCGTTTTTGTTTTCGTTTTTGTTTTCGTTTTTGTTTTCGTTTTTGTTTTCGTTTTTGTTTTCGTTTTTGTTTTCGTTTTTGTTTTCGTTTTTGTTTTCGTTTTTGATTTCGTTTTTGTTTTCGTTTTTGTTACGTTTTTGTTTTCGTTTTTGTTTTCGTTTTTGTTTTCGTTTTTGTTTTCGTTTTTGTTTTCGTTTTTGTTTTCGTTTTTGTTTTCGTTTTTGTTTTCGTTTTTGATTTCGTGTTTGTTTTCGTTTTTGTTTTCGTTTTTGTTTTTGTTTTCGTTTTTGTTTTTGTTTTTGTTTTCCTTTTCGTTTTTGTTTGTGTTTTTGTTTTCGTTTTTGTTTTCGTTTTTGTTTTCGTTTTTGTTTTCGTTTTTGATTTCGTTTTTGTTTTCGTTTTTGTTTTCGTGTTTGTTTTCGTTTTTGTTTTCGTTTTCGTTTTCGTTTTTGTTTTCTTTTTTGTTTTCGTTTTTGTTTTCGTTTTTGTTTTCGTTTTTGTTTTCGTTTTTGTTTTCGTTTTTGCTTTCGTTTTTGTTTTCGTTTTTGTTTTCGTTTTTGTTTTCGTTTTTGATTTCGTGTTTGTTTTCGTTTTTGTTTTCGTTTTTGTTTTTGTTTTCGTTTTTGTTTTTGTTTGTGTTTTTGTTTTCGTTTTTGTTTTCGTTTTTGTTTTCGTTTTTGTTTTCGTTTTTGTTTTCGTTTTTGTTTTCGTTTTTGTTTTCGTGTTTGTTTTCGTTTTTGTTTTCGTTTTTGTTTTCGTTTTTGTTTTTGTTTTTGTTTTCGTTTTTGTTTTCGTTTTTGTTTTCGTTTTTGTTTTTGTTTTCCTTTTCGTTTTTGTTTGTGTTTTTGTTTTTGTCCTTGTTTCTGTCCTTGTCTTTGTCTTAATTGGTTTTTGTTTGTACGAGACTAAGTCCAGCGGCATAATGCTCTTCGATCGCACACGACCAAGTCCAGCGGCGTGTCGCTCCTAGGGCTGTTGCGAATACTTAAAAGTCCCTACGGTCAAAATCATTGGGTTGCGACTCACCTTTACGAGTTGCTCGCTCGCTGCGCTCGCTCGGAATGTTATAGCCTTACCTAAAACCAATCCACCTTGCGTTCGTTTTTCGAAAAGACCGCGATTTTCCGATAATTTACAGACGCGCGGGATCGGTTTTGAGGTTAGGCTAGTTTTATAAGAGCGAGCGAAGCGAGCGAGAAGCTACATCAATTCCCGCGCTATAGTTATATATCAAATGTTCTTTACTAACAATTCTCACCGATCGAAAGAAAGTTTCTGATTTGATAGAAGAATAACAGATATGTTTCGCTAGGTACGCGATTCGTGCTGATCGATGTATCTCGATGATGTTTTTGTTTTCGTTTTTGTTTTCGTTTTTGTTTTCGTTTTTGTTTTCGTTTTTGTTTTCGTTTTTGTTTTCGTTTTTGTTTTCGTTTTTGTTTTCGTTTTTGTTTTCGTTTTTGTTTTCGTGTTTGTTTTCGTTTTTGTTTTCGTTTTCGTTTTCGTTTTTGTCTTCTTTTTTGTTTTCGTTTTTGTTTTTGTTTTCGTTTTTGTTTTCTTTTTTGTTTTCGTTTTTGTTTTCGTTTTTGTTTTCGTTTTTGTTTTCGTTTTTGTTTTCGTTTTTGTTTTCGTTTTTGTTTTCGTTTTTGTTTTCGTTTTTGTTTTCGTTTTTGTTTTTGTTTTCGTTTTTGTTTTCGTTTTTGTTTTCGTTTTTGTTTTCGTTTTTGTTTTCGTTTTTGTTTTCGTTTTTGTTTTTGTTTTCGTTTTTGTTTTCGTTTTTGTTTTTGTTTTCCTTTTCGTTTTTGTTTGTGTTTTTGTTTTCGTTTTTGTTTTCGTTTTTGTTTTCCTTTTCGTTTTTGTTTGTGTTTTTGTTTTTGTCCTTGTTTCTGTCCTTGTCTTTGTCTTAATTGGTTTTTGTTTGTACGAGACTAAGTCCAGCGGCATAATGCTCTTCGATCGCACACGACCAAGTCCAGCGGCGTGTCGCTCCTAGGGCTGTTGCGAATACTTAAAAGTCCCTACGGTCAAAATCATTGGGTTGCGACTCACCTTTACGAGTTGCTCGCTCGCTGCGCTCGCTCGGAATGTTATAGCCTTACCTAAAACCAATCCACCTTGCGTTCGTTTTTCGAAAAGACCGCGATTTTCCGATAATTTACAGACGCGCGGGATCGGTTTTGAGGTTAGGCTAGTTTTATAAGAGCGAGCGAAGCGAGCGAGAAGCTACATCAATTCCCGCGCTATAGTTATATATCAAATGTTCTTTACTAACAATTCTCACCGATCGAAAGAAAGTTTCTGATTTGATAGAAGAATAACAGATATGTTTCGCTAGGTACGCGATTCGTGCTGATCGATGTATCTCGATGATGTTTTTGTTTTCGTTTTTGTTTTCGTTTTTGTTTTCGTTTTTGTTTTCGTTTTTGTTTTCGTTTTTGTTTTCGTTTTTGTTTTCGTTTTTGTTTTCGTTTTTGTTTTCGTTTTTGTTTTCGTGTTTGTTTTCGTTTTTGTTTTCGTTTTCGTTTTCGTTTTTGTTTTCTTTTTTGTTTTCGTTTTTGTTTTTGTTTTCGTTTTTGTTTTCTTTTTTGTTTTCGTTTTTGTTTTCGTTTTTGTTTTCGTTTTTGTTTTCGTTTTTGTTTTCGTTTTTGTTTTCGTTTTTGTTTTCGTTTTTGTTTTCGTTTTTGTTTTCGTTTTTGTTTTCGTTTTTGTTTTTGTTTTCGTTTTTGTTTTCGTTTTTGTTTTCGTTTTTGTTTTCGTTTTTGTTTTCGTTTTTGTTTTCGTTTTTGTTTTTGTTTTCGTTTTTGTTTTCGTTTTTGTTTTTGTTTTCCTTTTCGTTTTTGTTTGTGTTTTTGTTTTCGTTTTTGTTTTCGTTTTTGTTTTCCTTTTCGTTTTTGTTTGTGTTTTTGTTTTTGTCCTTGTTTCTGTCCTTGTCTTTGTCTTAATTGGTTTTTGTTTGTACGAGACTAAGTCCAGCGGCATAATGCTCTTCGATCGCACACGACCAAGTCCAGCGGCGTGTCGCTCCTAGGGCTGTTGCGAATACTTAAAAGTCCCTACGGTCAAAATCATTGGGTTGCGACTCACCTTTACGAGTTGCTCGCTCGCTGCGCTCGCTCGGAATGTTATAGCCTTACCTAAAACCAATCCACCTTGCGTTCGTTTTTCGAAAAGACCGCGATTTTCCGATAATTTACAGACGCGCGGGATCGGTTTTGAGGTTAGGCTAGTTTTATAAGAGCGAGCGAAGCGAGCGAGAAGCTACATCAATTCCCGCGCTATAGTTATATATCAAATGTTCTTTACTAACAATTCTCACCGATCGAAAGAAAGTTTCTGATTTGATAGAAGAATAACAGATATGTTTCGCTAGGTACGCGATTCGTGCTGATCGATGTATCTCGATGATGTTTTTGTTTTCGTTTTTGTTTTCGTTTTTGTTTTCGTTTTTGTTTTCGTTTTTCTTTTCGTGTTTGTTTTCGTTTTTGTTTTCGTTTTTGTTTTCGTTTTTGTTTTCGTTTTTGTTTTCGTTTTTGTTTTCGTTTTTGTTTTCGTGTTTGTTTTCGTTTTTGTTTTCGTTTTTGTTTTCTTTTTTGTTTTCGTTTTTGTTTTCGTTTTTGTTTTCGTTTTTGTTTTCGTTTTTGTTTTCCTTTTCGTTTTTGTTTGTGTTTTTGTTTTTGTCCTTGTTTCTGTCCTTGTCTTTGTCTTAATTGGTTTTTGTTTGTACGAGACTAAGTCCAGCGGCATAATGCTCTTCGATCGCACACGACCAAGTCCAGCGGCGTGTCGCTCCTAGGGCTGTTGCGAATACTTAAAAGTCCCCACGGTCAAAATCATTGGGTTGCGACTCAACTTTACGAGTTGCTCGCTCGCTGCGCTCGCTCGGAATGTTATAGCCTTACCTAAAACCAATCCACCTTGCGTTCGTTTTTCGAAAAGACCGCGATTTTCCGATAATTTACAGACGCGCGGGATCGGTTTTGAGGTTAGGCTAGTTTTATAAGAGCGAGCGAAGCGAGCGAGAAGCTACATCAATTCCCGCGCTATAGTTATATATCAAATGTTCTTTACTAACAATTCTCACCGATCGAAAGAAAGTTTCTGATTTGATAGAAGAATAACAGATATGTTTCGCTAGGTACGCGATTCGTGCTGATCGATGTATCTCGATGATGTTTTTGTTTTCGTTTTTGTTTTCGTTTTTGTTTTCGTTTTTGTTTTCGTTTTTGTTTTCGTTTTTGTTTTCGTTTTTGTTTTCGTTTTTGTTTTCGTTTTTGTTTTCGTTTTTGTTTTCGTTTTTGTTTTCTTTTTTGTTTTCGTTTTTGTTTTCGTTTTTGTTTTCGTTTTTGTTTTCGTTTTTGTTTTCGTTTTTGTTTTCGTTTTTGTTTTCGTTTTTGTTTTCGTTTTTGTTTTCGTTTTTGTTTTCGTGTTTGTTTTCGTTTTTGTTTTCGTTTTTGTTTTCGTTTTTGATTTCGTTTTTGTTTTCGTTTTTGTTTTCGTTTTTGTTTTCGTTTTTGTTTTCGTTTTTGTTTTCGTGTTTGTTTTCGTTTTTGTTTTCGTTTTCGTTTTCGTTTTTGTTTTCTTTTTTGTTTTCGTTTTTGTTTTCGTTTTTGTTTTCGTTTTTGTTTTCGTTTTTGTTTTCGTTTTTGTTTTCCTTTTCGTTTTTGTTTGTGTTTTTGTTTTTGTCCTTGTTTCTGTCCTTGTCTTTGTCTTAATTGGTTTTTGTTTGTACGAGACTAAGTCCAGCGGCATAATGCTCTTCGATCGCACACGACCAAGTCCAGCGGCGTGTCGCTCCTAGAGCTGTTGCGAATACTTAAAAGTCCCTACGGTCAAAATCATTGGGTTGCGACTCACCTTTACGAGTTGCTCGCTCGCTGCGCTCGCTCGGAATGTTATAGCCTTACCTAAAACCAATCCACCTTGCGTTCGTTTTTCGAAAACACCGCGATTTTCCGATAATTTACAGACGCGCGGGATCGGTTTTGAGGTTAGGCTAGTTTTATAAGAGCGAGCGAAGCGAGCGAGAAGCTACATCAATTCCCGCGCTATAGTTATATATCAAATGTTCTTTACTAACAATTCTCACCGATCGAAAGAAAGTTTCTGATTTGATAGAAGAATAACAGATATGTTTCGCTAGGTACGCGATTCGTGCTGATCGATGTATCTCGATGATGTTTTTGTTTTCGTTTTTGTTTTCGTTTTTGTTTTCGTTTTTGTTTTCGTTTTTCTTTTCGTGTTTGTTTTCGTTTTTGTTTTCGTTTTTGTTTTCGTTTTTGTTTTCGTTTTTGTTTTCGTTTTTGTTTTCGTTTTTGTTTTCGTGTTTGTTTTCGTTTTTGTTTTCGTTTTTGTTTTCTTTTTTGTTTTCGTTTTTGTTTTCGTTTTTGTTTTCGTTTTTGTTTTCGTTTTTGTTTTCCTTTTCGTTTTTGTTTGTGTTTTTGTTTTTGTCCTTGTTTCTGTCCTTGTCTTTGTCTTAATTGGTTTTTGTTTGTACGAGACTAAGTCCAGCGGCATAATGCTCTTCGATCGCACACGACCAAGTCCAGCGGCGTGTCGCTCCTAGGGCTGTTGCGAATACTTAAAAGTCCCTACGGTCAAAATCATTGGGTTGCGACTCAACTTTACGAGTTGCTCGCTCGCTGCGCTCGCTCGGAATGTTATAGCCTTACCTAAAACCAATCCACCTTGCGTTCGTTTTTCGAAAAGACCGCGATTTTCCGATAATTTACAGACGCGCGGGATCGGTTTTGAGGTTAGGCTAGTTTTATAAGAGCGAGCGAAGCGAGCGAGAAGCTACATCAATTCCCGCGCTATAGTTATATATCAAATGTTCTTTACTAACAATTCTCACCGATCGAAAGAAAGTTTCTGATTTGATAGAAGAATAACAGATATGTTTCGCTAGGTACGCGATTCGTGCTGATCGATGTATCTCGATGATGTTTTTGTTTTCGTTTTTGTTTTCGTTTTTGTTTTCGTTTTTGTTTTCGTTTTTCTTTTCGTGTTTGTTTTCGTTTTTGTTTTCGTTTTTGTTTTCTTTTTTGTTTTCGTTTTTGTTTTCGTTTTTGTTTTCTTTTTTGTTTTCGTTTTTGTTTTCGTTTTTGTTTTCGTTTTTGTTTTCGTTTTTGTTTTCGTTTTTGTTTTTGTTTTTGTTTTTGTTTTCGTTTTTGTTTTCGTTTTTGTTTTCGTTTTTGTTTTCGTTTTTGTTTTCGTTTTTGTTTTCGTTTTTGTTTTCGTTTTTGTTTTCGTTTTTGATTTCGTTTTTGTTTTCGTTTTTGTTTTCGTTTTTGTTTTCGTTTTTGTTTTCGTTTTTGTTTTCGTGTTTGTTTTCGTTTTTGTTTTCGTTTTCGTTTTCGTTTTTGTTTTCTTTTTTGTTTTCGTTTTTGTTTTCGTTTTTGTTTTCGATTTGTTTTCGTTTTTGTTTTCGTTTTTGTTTTCGTTTTTGTTTTCGTTTTTGTTTTCGTTTTTGTTTTCGTTTTTGATTTCGTTTTTGTTTTCGTTTTTGTTTTCGTTTTTGTTTTCGTGTTTGTTTTCTTTTTTGTTTTCGTTTTTGTTTTCGTTTTTGTTTTTGTTTTTGTCCTTGTTTCTGTCCTTGTCTTTGTCTTAATTGGTTTTTGTTTGTACGAGACTAAGTCCAGCGGCATAATGCTCTTCGATCGCACACGACCAAGTCCAGCGGCGTGTCGCTCCTAGGGCTGTTGCGAATACTTAAAAGTCCCTACGGTCAAAATCATTGGGTTGCGACTCAACTTTACGAGTTGCTCGCTCGCTGCGCTCGCTCGGAATGTTATAGCCTTACCTAAAACCAATCCACCTTGCGTTCGTTTTTCGAAAAGACCGCGATTTTCCGATAATTTACAGACGCGCGGGATCGGTTTTGAGGTTAGGCTAGTTTTATAAGAGCGAGCGAAGCGAGCGAGAAGCTACATCAATTCCCGCGCTATAGTTATATATCAAATGTTCTTTACTAACAATTCTCACCGATCGAAAGAAAGTTTCTGATTTGATAGAAGAATAACAGATATGTTTCGCTAGGTACGCGATTCGTGCTGATCGATGTATCTCGATGATGTTTTTGTTTTCGTTTTTGTTTTCGTTTTTGTTTTCGTTTTTGTTTTCGTTTTTGTTTTCGTTTTTGTTTTCGTTTTTGTTTTCGTTTTTGTTTTCGTTTTTGTTTTCGTTTTTGTTTTCGTTTTTGTTTTCGTGTTTGTTTTCGTTTTTGTTTTCGTTTTTGTTTTCGTTTTTGTTTTCGTTTTTGTTTTCGTGTTTGTTTTCGTTTTTGTTTTCGTTTTCGTTTTCGTTTTTGTTTTCTTTTTTGTTTTCGTTTTTGTTTTCGTTTTTGTTTTCGTTTTTGTTTTCGTTTTTGATTTCGTTTTTGTTTTCGTTTTTGTTTTCGTTTTTGTTTTCGTTTTTGTTTTCGTTTTTGTTTTTGTTTTCCTTTTCGTTTTCGTTTTTGTTTTCGTTTTTGTTTTCGTTTTTGTTTTCGTTTTTTTTTTCGTTTTTGTTTTCGTTTTTGTTTTCGTTTTTGTTTTCGTTTTTGTTTTCGTTTTTGTTTTCGTGTTTGTTTTCGTTTTTGTTTTCGTTTTTGTTTTCTTTTTTGTTTTCGTTTTTGTTTTCGTTTTTGTTTTCGTTTTTGTTTTCGTTTTTGTTTTCCTTTTCGTTTTTGTTTGTGTTTTTGTTTTTGTCCTTGTTTCTGTCCTTGTCTTTGTCTTAATTGGTTTTTGTTTGTACGAGACTAAGTCCAGCGGCATAATGCTCTTCGATCGCACACGACCAAGTCCAGCGGCGTGTCGCTCCTAGGGCTGTTGCGAATACTTAAAAGTCCCTACGGTCAAAATCATTGGGTTGCGACTCACCTTTACGAGTTGCTCGCTCGCTGCGCTCGCTCGGAATGTTATAGCCTTACCTAAAACCAATCCACCTTGCGTTCGTTTTTCGAAAAGACCGCGATTTTCCGATAATTTACAGACGCGCGGGATCGGTTTTGAGGTTAGGCTAGTTTTATAAGAGCGAGCGAAGCGAGCGAGAAGCTACATCAATTCCCGCGCTATAGTTATATATCAAATGTTCTTTACTAACAATTCTCACCGATCGAAAGAAAGTTTCTGATTTGATAGAAGAATAACAGATATGTTTCGCTAGGTACGCGATTCGTGCTGATCGATGTATCTCGATGATGTTTTTGTTTTCGTTTTTGTTTTCGTTTTTGTTTTCGTTTTTGTTTTCGTTTTTCTTTTCGTGTTTGTTTTCGTTTTTGTTTTCGTTTTTGTTTTCTTTTTTGTTTTCGTTTTTGTTTTCGTTTTTGTTTTCTTTTTTGTTTTCGTTTTTGTTTTCGTTTTTGTTTTCGTTTTTGTTTTCGTTTTTGTTTTCGTTTTTGTTTTCGTTTTTGTTTTCGTTTTTGTTTTCGTTTTTGTTTTCGTTTTTGTTTTCGTGTTTGTTTTCGTTTTTGTTTTCGTTTTTGTTTTCGTTTTTGATTTCGTTTTTGTTTTCGTTTTTGTTTTCGTTTTTGTTTTCGTTTTTGTTTTCGTTTTTGTTTTCGTGTTTGTTTTCGTTTTTGTTTTCGTTTTCGTTTTCGTTTTTGTTTTCTTTTTTGTTTTCGTTTTTGTTTTCGTTTTTGTTATCGTTTTTGTTTTCGTTTTTGTTTTCGTTTTTGTTTTCGTTTTTGTTTTCGTTTTTGTTTTCGTTTTTGTTTTCGTTTTTGATTTCGTTTTTGTTTTCGTTTTTGTTTTCGTTTTTGTTTTCGTTTTTGTTTTCGTGTTTGTTTTCGTTTTTGTTTTCGTTTTTGTTTTCGTTTTTGTTTTTGTTTTCGTTTTTGTTTTCGTTTTTGTTTTTGTTTTCCTTTTCGTTTTTGTTTGTGTTTTTGTTTTTGTCCTTGTTTCTGTCCTTGTCTTTGTCTTAATTGGTTTTTGTTTGTACGAGACTAAGTCCAGCGGCATAATGCTCTTCGATCGCACACGACCAAGTCCAGCGGCGTGTCGCTCCTAGGGCTGTTGCGAATACTTAAAAGTCCCTACGGTCAAAATCATTGGGTTGCGACTCACCTTTACGAGTTGCTCGCTCGCTGCGCTCGCTCGGAATGTTATAGCCTTACCTAAAACCAATCCACCTTGCGTTCGTTTTTCGAAAAGACCGCGATTTTCCGATAATTTACAGACGCGCGGGATCGGTTTTGAGGTTAGGCTAGTTTTATAAGAGCGAGCGAAGCGAGCGAGAAGCTACATCAATTCCCGCGCTATAGTTATATATCAAATGTTCTTTACTAACAATTCTCACCGATCGAAAGAAAGTTTCTGATTTGATAGAAGAATAACAGATATGTTTCGCTAGGTACGCGATTCGTGCTGATCGATGTATCTCGATGATGTTTTTGTTTTCGTTTTTGTTTTCGTTTTTGTTTTCGTTTTTGTTTTCGTTTTTGTTTTCGTTTTTGTTTTCGTTTTTGTTTTCGTTTTTGTTTTCGTTTTTGTTTTCGTTTTTGTTTTCGTTTTTGTTTTCGTGTTTGTTTTCGTTTTTGTTTTCGTTTTTGTTTTCGTTTTTGTTTTCGTTTTTGTTTTCGTGTTTGTTTTCGTTTTTGTTTTCGTTTTCGTTTTCGTTTTTGTTTTCTTTTTTGTTTTCGTTTTTGTTTTCGTTTTTGTTTTCGTTTTTGTTTTCGTTTTTGATTTCGTTTTTGTTTTCGTTTTTGTTTTCGTTTTTGTTTTCGTTTTTGTTTTCGTTTTTGTTTTTGTTTTCCTTTTCGTTTTCGTTTTTGTTTTCGTTTTTGTTTTCGTTTTTGTTTTCGTTTTTTTTTTCGTTTTTGTTTTCGTTTTTGTTTTCGTTTTTGTTTTCGTTTTTGTTTTCGTGTTTGTTTTCGTTTTTGTTTTCGTTTTTGTTTTCTTTTTTGTTTTCGTTTTTGTTTTCGTTTTTGTTTTCGTTTTTGTTTTCGTTTTTGTTTTCCTTTTCGTTTTTGTTTGTGTTTTTGTTTTTGTCCTTGTTTCTGTCCTTGTCTTTGTCTTAATTGGTTTTTGTTTGTACGAGACTAAGTCCAGCGGCATAATGCTCTTCGATCGCACACGACCAAGTCCAGCGGCGTGTCGCTCCTAGGGCTGTTGCGAATACTTAAAAGTCCCTACGGTCAAAATCATTGGGTTGCGACTCACCTTTACGAGTTGCTCGCTCGCTGCGCTCGCTCGGAATGTTATAGCCTTACCTAAAACCAATCCACCTTGCGTTCGTTTTTCGAAAAGACCGCGATTTTCCGATAATTTACAGACGCGCGGGATCGGTTTTGAGGTTAGGCTACTTTTATAAGAGCGAGCGAAGCGAGCGAGAAGCTACATCAATTCCCGCGCTATAGTTATATATCAAATGTTCTTTACTAACAATTCTCACCGATCGAAAGAAAGTTTCTGATTTGATAGAAGAATAACAGATATGTTTCGCTAGGTACGCGATTCGTGCTGATCGATGTATCTCGATGATGTTTTTGTTTTCGTTTTTGTTTTCGTTTTTGTTTTCGTTTTTGTTTTCGTTTTTGTTTTCGTTTTTGTTTTCGTTTTTGTTTTCGTTTTTGTTTTCGTTTTTGTTTTCGTTTTTGTTTTCGTTTTTGTTTTCGTTTTTGTTTTCGTGTTTGTTTTCGTTTTTGTTTTCGTTTTCGTTTTCGTTTTTGTTTTCTTTTTTGTTTTCGTTTTTGTTTTCGTTTTTGATTTCGTTTTTGTTTTCGTTTTTGTTTTCGTTTTTGTTTTCGTTTTTGTTTTCGTTTTTGTTTTCGTTTTTGTTTTCGTTTTTGTTTTCGTGTTTGTTTTCGTTTTTGTTTTCGTTTTTGTTTTTGTTTTCGTTTTTGTTTTTGTTTTTGTCCTTGTTTCTGTCCTTGTCTTTGTCTTAATTGGTTTTTGTTTGTACGAGACTAAGTCCAGCGGCATAATGCTCTTCGATCGCACACGACCAAGTCCAGCGGCGTGTCGCTCCTAGGGCTGTTGCGAATACTTAAAAGTCCCTACGGTCAAAATCATTGGGTTGCGACTCACCTTTACGAGTTGCTCGCTCGCTGCGCTCGCTCGGAATGTTATAGCCTTACCTAAAACCAATCCACCTTGCGTTCGTTTTTCGAAAAGACCGCGATTTTCCGATAATTTACAGACGCGCGGGATCGGTTTTGAGGTTAGGCTAGTTTTATAAGAGCGAGCGAAGCGAGCGAGAAGCTACATCAATTCCCGCGCTATAGTTATATATCAAATGTTCTTTACTAACAATCCTCACCGATCGAAAGAAAGTTTCTGATTTGATAGAAGAATAACAGATATGTTTCGCTAGGTACGCGATTCGTGCTGATCGATGTATCTCGATGATGTTGTTGTTTTCGTTTTTGTTTTCATTTTTGTTTTCGTTTTTGTTTTCGTTTTTCTTTTCGTGTTTGTTTTCGTTTTTGTTTTCGTTTTTGTTTTCTTTTTTGTTTTCGTTTTTGTTTTCGTTTTTGTTTTCGTTTTTGTTTTCGTTTTTGTTTTCGTTTTTGTTTTCGTGTTTGTTTTCGTGTTTGTTTTCGTTTTCGTTTTCGTTTTCGTTTTTGTTTTCTTTTTTGTTTTCGTTTTTGTTTTCGTTTTTGTTTTCGTTTTTGTTTTCGTTTTTGTTTTCGTTTTTGTTTTCGTTTTTGATTTCGTTTTTGTTTTCGTTTTTGTTTTCGTTTTTGTTTTCGTTTTTGTTTTCGTTTTTGTTTTCGTTTTTGTTTTCGTTTTTGTTTTCGTTTTTGTTTTCGTGTTTGTTTTCGTTTTTGTTTTCGTTTTTGTTTTCGTTTTTGTTTTCGTTTTTGTTTTTGTTTTCGTTTTTGTTTTTGTTTTTGTCCTTGTTTCTGTCCTTGTCTTTGTCTTAATTGGTTATTGTTTGTACGAGACTAAGTCCAGCGGCATAATGCTCTTCGATCGCACACGACCAAGTCCAGCGGCGTGTCGCTCCTAGGGCTGTTGCGAATACTTAAAAGTCCCTACGGTCAAAATCATTGGGTTGCGACTCAACTTTACGAGTTGCTCGCTCGCTGCGCTCGCTCGGAATGTTATAGCCTTACCTAAAACCAATCCACCTTGCGTTCGTTTTTCGAAAAGACCGCGATTTTCCGATAATTTACAGACGCGCGGGATCGGTTTTGAGGTTAGGCTAGTTTTATAAGAGCGAGCGAAGCGAGCGAGAAGCTACATCAATTCCCGCGCTATAGTTATATATCAAATGTTCTTTACTAACAATTCTCACCGATCGAAAGAAAGTTTCTGATTTGATAGAAGAATAACAGATATGTTTCGCTAGGTACGCGATTCGTGCTGATCGATGTATCTCGATGATGTTTTTGTTTTCGTTTTTGTTTTCGTTTTTGTTTTCGTTTTTGTTTTCGTTTTTCTTTTCGTGTTTGTTTTCGTTTTTGTTTTCGTTTTTGTTTTCGTTTTTGTTTTCGTTTTTGTTTTCGTTTTTGTTTTCTTTTTTGTTTTCGTTTTTGTTTTCGTTTTTGTTTTCGTTTTTGTTTTCGTTTTTGTTTTCGTTTTTGTTTTCGTTTTTGTTTTCGTTTTTGTTTTCGTTTTTGTTTTCGTTTTTGTTTTTGTTTTCGTTTTTGTTTTCGTTTTTGTTTTCGTTTTTGTTTTCGTTTTTGTTTTCGTTTTTGTTTTCGTTTTTGTTTTTGTTTTCGTTTTTGTTTTTGTTTTTGTTTTTGTTTTCCTTTTCGTTTTTGTTTGTGTTTTTGTTTTCGTTTTTGTTTTCGTTTTTGTTTTCGTTTTTGTTTTCGTGTTTGTTTTCGTTTTTGTTTTCGTTTTTGTTTTCGTTTTTGTTTTTGTTTTCGTTTTTGTTTTCGTTTTTGTTTTTGTTTTCCTTTTCGTTTTTGTTTGTGTTTTTGTTTTTGTCCTTGTTTCTGTCCTTGTCTTTGTCTTAATTGGTTTTTGTTTGTACGAGACTAAGTCCAGCGGCATAATGCTCTTCGATCGCACACGACCAAGTCCAGCGGCGTGTCGCTCCTAGGGCTGTTGCGAATACTTAAAAGTCCCTACGGTCAAAATCATTGGGTTGCGACTCACCTTTACGAGTTGCTCGCTCGCTGCGCTCGCTCGGAATGTTATAGCCTTACCTAAAACCAATCCACCTTGCGTTCGTTTTTCGAAAAGACCGCGATTTTCCGATAATTTACAGACGCGCGGGATCGGTTTTGAGGTTAGGCTAGTTTTATAAGAGCGAGCGAAGCGAGCGAGAAGCTACATCAATTCCCGCGCTATAGTTATATATCAAATGTTCTTTACTAACAATTCTCACCGATCGAAAGAAAGTTTCTGATTTGATAGAAGAATAACAGATATGTTTCGCTAGGTACGCGATTCGTGCTGATCGATGTATCTCGATGATGTTGTTGTTTTCGTTTTTGTTTTCGTTTTTGTTTTCGTTTTTGTTTTCGTTTTTGTTTTTGTTTTCGTTTTTGTTTTCGTTTTTGTTTTCGTTTTTGTTTTCGTTTTTGTTTCTGTTTTCGTTTTTGTTTTCGTTTTTGTTTTTGTTTTCCTTTTCGTTTTTGTTTGTGTTTTTGTTTTCGTTTTTGTTTTCGTTTTTGTTTTCGTTTTTGTTTTCGTTTTTGTTTTCGTTTTTGTTTTCGTTTTTGTTTTCGTGTTTGTTTTCGTTTTTGTTTTCGTTTTTGTTTTCGTTTTTGTTTTTGTTTTCGTTTTTGTTTTCGTTTTTGTTTTTGTTTTCGTTTTTGTTTTCGTTTTTGTTTTCGTTTTTGTTTTCGTTTTTGCTTTCGTTTTTGTTTTTGTTTTCGTTTTTGTTTTCGTTTTTGTTTTCGTTTTTGTTTTCGTTTTTGTTTTCGTTTTTGTTTTCGTTTTTGTTTTTGTTTTCGTTTTTGTTTTCGTTTTTGTTTTTGTTTTCCTTTTCGTTTTTGTTTGTGTTTTTGTTTTCGTTTTTGTTTTCGTTTTTGTTTTCGTTTTTGTTTTTGTTTTTGTTTTCGTTTTTGTTTTCGTTTTTGTTTTCGTTTTTGTTTTCGTTTTTGTTTTCGTTTTTGTTTTCGTTTTTGTTTTCGTTTTTGTTTTTGTTTTCGTTTTTGTTTTCGTTTTTGTTTTTGTTTTCCTTTTCGTTTTTGTTTGTGTTTTTGTTTTCGTTTTTGTTTTCGTTTTTGTTTTCGTTTTTGTTTTCGTTTTTGTTTTCGTTTTTGTTTTCGTTTTTGTTTTCGTTTTTGTTTTCGTGTTTGTTTTCGTTTTTGTTTTCGTTTTTGTTTTCGTTTTTGTTTTTGTTTTCGTTTTTGTTTTCGTTTTTGTTTTTGTTTTCCTTTTCGTTTTTGTTTGTGTTTTTGTTTTTGTCCTTGTTTCTGTCCTTGTCTTTGTCTTAATTGGTTTTTGTTTGTACGAGACTAAGTCCAGCGGCATAATGCTCTTCGATCCCACACGACCAAGTCCAGCGGCGTGTCGCTCCTAGGGCTGTTGCGAATACTTAAAAGTCCCTACGGTCAAAATCATTGGGTTGCGACTCACCTTTACGAGTTGCTCGCTCGCTGCGCTCGCTCGGAATGTTATAGCCTTACCTAAAACCAATCCACCTTGCGTTCGTTTTTCGAAAAGACCGCGATTTTCCGATAATTTACAGACGCGCGGGATCGGTTTTGAGGTTAGGCTAGTTTTATAAGAGCGAGCGAAGCGAGCGAGAAGCTACATCAATTCCCGCGCTATAGTTATATATCAAATGTTCTTTACTAACAATTCTCACCGATCGAAAGAAAGTTTCTGATTTGATAGAAGAATAACAGATATGTTTCGCTAGGTACGCGATTCGTGCTGATCGATGTATCTCGATGATGTTGTTGTTTTCGTTTTTGTTTTCATTTTTGTTTTCGTTTTTGTTTTCGTTTTTCTTTTCGTGTTTGTTTTCGTTTTTGTTTTCGTTTTTGTTTTCTTTTTTGTTTTCGTTTTTGTTTTCGTTTTTGTTTTCGTTTTTGTTTTCGTTTTTGTTTTCGTTTTTGTTTTCGTTTTTGTTTTCGTGTTTGTTTTCGTTTTTGTTTTCGTTTTCGTTTTTGTTTTCTTTTTTGTTTTCGTTTTTGTTTTCGTTTTTGTTTTCGTTTTTGTTTTTGTTTTTGTTTTCGTTTTTGTTTTCGTTTTTGATTTCGTTTTTTTTTTCGTTTTTGTTTTCGTTTTTGTTTTCGTTTTTGTTTTCGTTTTTGTTTTCGTTTTTGTTTTCGTTTTTGTTTTCGTTTTTGTTTTCGTGTTTGTTTTCGTTTTTGTTTTCGTTTTTGTTTTCGTTTTTGTTTTTGTTTTCGTTTTTGTTTTTGTTTTTGTCCTTGTTTCTGTCCTTGTCTTTGTCTTAATTGGTTTTTGTTTGTACGAGACTAAGTCCAGCGGCATAATGCTCTTCGATCGCACACGACCAAGTCCAGCGGCGTGTCGCTCCTAGGGCTGTTGCGAATACTTAAAAGTCCCTACGGTCAAAATCATTGGGTTGCGACTCACCTTTACGAGTTGCTCGCTCGCTGCGCTCGCTCGGAATGTTATAGCCTTACCTAAAACCAATCCACCTTGCGTTCGTTTTTCGATAAGACCGCGATTTTCCGATAATTTACAGACGCGCGGGATCGGTTTTGAGGTTAGGCTAGTTTTATAAGAGCGAGCGAAGCGAGCGAGAAGCTACATCAATTCCCGCGCTATAGTTATATATCAAATGTTCTTTACTAACAATTCTCACCGATCGAAAGAAAGTTTCTGATTTGATAGAAGAATAACAGATATGTTTCGCTAGGTACGCGATTCGTGCTGATCGATGTATCTCGATGATGTTTTTGTTTTCGTTTTTGTTTTCGTTTTTGTTTTCGTTTTTGTTTTCGTTTTTGTTTTCGTTTTTGTTTTCGTTTTTGTTTTCGTTTTTGTTTTCGTTTTTGTTTTCGTTTTTGTTTTCGTGTTTGTTTTCGTTTTTGTTTTCGTTTTCGTTTTCGTTTTTGTTTTCTTTTTTGTTTTCGTTTTTGTTTTCGTTTTTGTTTTCGTTTTTGTTTTCGTTTTTGTTTTCGTTTTTGTTTTCGTTTTTGTTTTCGTTTTTGTTTTCGTTTTTGTTTTTGTTTTCGTTTTTGTTTTTGTTTTTGTCCTTGGTTCTGTCCTTGTCTTTGTCTTAATTGGTTTTTGTTTGTACGAGACTAAGTCCAGCGGCATAATGCTCTTCGATCGCACACGACCAAGTCCAGCGGCGTGTCGCTCCTAGGGCTGTTGCGAATACTTAAAAGTCCCTACGGTCAAAATCATTGGGTTGCGACTCACCTTTACGAGTTGCTCGCTCGCTGCGCTCGCTCGGAATGTTATAGCCTTACCTAAAACCAATCCACCTTGCGTTCGTTTTTCGAAAAGACCGCGATTTTCCGATAATTTACAGACGCGCGGGATCGGTTTTGAGGTTAGGCTAGTTTTATAAGAGCGAGCGAAGCGAGCGGGAAGCTACATCAATTCCCGCGCTATAGTTATATATCAAATGTCCTTTACTAACAATTCTCACCGATCGAAAGAAAGTTTCTGATTTGATAGAAGAATAACAGATATGTTTCGCTAGGTACGCGATTCGTGCTGATCGATGTATCTCGATGATGTTGTTGTTTTCGTTTTTGTTTTCGTTTTTGTTTTCGTTTTTGTTTTCGTTTTTGTTTTCGTTTTTGTTTTCGTTTTTGTTTTCGTTTTTGTTTTCTTTTTTGTTTTCGTTTTTGTTTTCGTTTTTGTTTTCGTTTTTGTTTTCGTGTTTGTTTTCGTTTTTGTTTTCGTCTTTGTTTTCTTTTTTGTTTTCGTTTTTGTTTTCGTTTTTGTTTTCGTTTTTGTTTTCGTTTTTGTTTTCGTTTTTGTTTTCGTTTTTGTTTTCGTTTTTGTTTTCGTTTTTGATTTCGTTTTTGTTTTCGTTTTTGTTTTCGTTTTTGTTTTCGTTTTTGTTTTCGTTTTTGTTTTCGTTTTTGTTTTTGTTTTCGTTTTTGTTTTCGTTTTTGTTTTTGTTTTCCTTTTCGTTTTTGTTTGTGTTTTTGTTTTCGTTTTTGTTTTCGTTTTTGTTTTCGTTTTTGTTTTCGTTTTTGTTTTCGTTTTTGTTTTCGTTTTTGTTTTCGTTTTTGATTTCGTTTTTGTTTTCGTTTTTGTTTTCGTTTTTGTTTTCGTTTTTGTTTTCGTTTTTGTTTTCGTTTTTGTTTTCGTTTTTGTTTTCGTGTTTGTTTTCGTTTTTGTTTTCGTTTTTGTTTTCGTTTTTGTTTTTGTTTTCGTTTTTGTTTTTGTTTTTGTTTTTCTTTTCGTGTTTGTTTTCGTTTTTGTTTTCGTTTTTGTTTTCTTTTTTGTTTTCGTTTTTGTTTTCGTTTTTGTTTTCTTGTTTGTTTTCGTTTTTGTTTTCGTTTTTGTTTTCGTTTTTGTTTTCGTTTTTGTTTTCGTTTTTGTTTTCGTTTTTGTTTTCGTTTTTGTTTTCGTTTTCTTTTTTGTTTTCGTTTTTGTTTTCGTTTTTGTTTTCGTTTTTGTTTTCGTTTTTGTTTTCGTTTTTGTTTTCGTTTTTGTTTTCGTGTTTGTTTTCGTTTTTGTTTTCGTTTTTGTTTTCGTTTTTGTTTTCGTTTTTGTTTTCGTTTTTGTTTTCGTTTTTGTTTTCGTTTTTGTTTTTGTTTTCGTTTTTGTTTTCGTTTTTGTTTTTGTTTTCCTTTTCGTTTTTGTTTTCGTTTTTGTTTTCGTTTTTGTTTTCGTTTTCGTTTTCGTTTTCGTTTTTGTTTTCTTTTTTGTTTTTGTTTTCGTTTTTGTTTTCGTTTTTGTTTTTGTTTTCTTTTTCGTTTTTGTTTTCGTTTTTGTTTTCGTTTTTGTTTTCGTTTTTGTTTTCGTTTTTGTTTTCGTTTTTGTTTTCGTTTTTGTTTTCGTTTTTGTTTTCGTTTTTGTTTTCGTTTTTGTTTTCGTTTTTGTTTTCGTTTTTGTTTTCGTTTTTGTTTTCGTTTTTGTTTTCGTTTTTGTTTTCGTTTTTGTTTTTGTTTTCCTTTTCGTTTTTGTTTGTGTTTTTGTTTTTGTTTTCGTTTTTGTTTTCGTTTTTGTTTTCGTTTTTGTTTTCGTTTTTGTTTTCGTTTTTGTTTTCGTTTTTGTTTTCGTGTTTGTTTTCGTTTTTGTTTTCGTTTTTGTTTTCGTTTTTGTTTTTGTTTTCGTTTTTGTTTTCGTTTTTGTTTTTGTTTTCCTTTTCGTTTTTGTTTGTGTTTTTGTTTTCGTTTTTGTTTTCGTTTTTGTTTTCGTTTTTGTTTTCGTTTTTGTTTTCTTTTTTGTTTTCGTTTTTGTTTTCGTTTTTGTTTTCGTTTTTGTTTTCGTTTTTGTTTTCGTTTTTGTTTTCGTTTTTGTTTTCGTTTTTGTTTTCGTTTTTGTTTTCGTTTTTGTTTTAGTTTTTGTTTTCGTTTTCGTTTTTGTTTTCGTTTTTGTTTTCGTTCTTGTTTTCGTTTTTGTTTTCGTTTTTGTTTTCGTTTTTGTTTTTGTTTTCGTTTTTGTTTTCGTTTTTGTTTTCGTTTTTGTTTTCGTTTTTGTTTTCGTTTTTGTTTTCGTTTTTTTTTTCGTTTTTGTTTTTGTTTTCGTTTTTGTTTTCGTTTTTGTTTTCGTTTTTGTTTTCGTTTTTGTTTTCGTTTTTGTTTTTGTTTTCGTTTTTGTTTTCGTTTTTGTTTTCGTTTTTGTTTTCGTTTTTGTTTTCGTTTTTGTATTCGTTTTTGTTTTTGTTTTCGTTCTTGTTTTCGTTTTTGTTTTCGTTTTTGTTTTCGTTTTTGTTTTCGTTTTTGTTTTCGTTTTTGTTTTCGTTTTTGTTTTCGTTTTTGTTTTCGTTTTTGTTTTCGTGTTTGTTTTCGTTTTTGTTTTCGTTTTCGTTTTCGTTTTTGTTTTCTTTGTTGTTTTCGTTTTTGTTTTCGTTTTTGTTTTCGTGTTTGTTTTCGTTTTTGTTTTCGTTTTTGTTTTCGTTTTTGTTTTTGTTTACGTTTTTGTTTTTGTTTTTGTCCTTGTTTCTGTCCTTGTCTTTGTCTTAATTGGTTTTTGTTTGTACGAGACTAAGTCCAGCGGCATAATGCTCTTCGATCGCACACGACCAAGTCCAGCGGCGTGTCGCTCCTAGGGCTGTTGCGAATACTTAAAAGTCCCTACGGTCAAAATCATTGGGTTGCGACTCACCTTTACGAGTTGCTCGCTCGCTGCGCTCGCTCGGAATGTTATAGCCTTACCTAAAACCAATCCACCTTGCGTTCGTTTTTCGAAAAGACCGCGATTTTCCGATAATTTACAGACGCGCGGGATCGGTTTTGAGGTTAGGCTAGTTTTATAAGAGCGAGCGAAGCGAGCGAGAATCTACATCAATTCCCGCGCTATAGTTATATATCAAATGTTCTTTACAAACAATTCTCACCGATCGAAAGAAAGTTTCTGATTTGATAGAAGAATAACAGATATGTTTCGCTAGGTACGCGATTCGTGCTGATCGATGTATCTCGATGATGTTGTTGTTTTCGTTTTTGTTTTCGTTTTTGTTTTCGTTTTTGTTTTCGTTTTTCTTTTCGTGTTTGTTTTCGTTTTTGTTTTCGTTTTTGTTTTCTTTTTTGTTTTCGTTTTTGTTTTCGTTTTTGTTTTCGTTTTTGTTTTCGTTTTTGTTTTCGTTTTTGTTTTCGTTTTTGTTTTCGTTTTTGTTTTCGTTTTTGTTTTCGTTTTTGTTTTTGTTTTCGTTTTTGTTTTTGTTTTCGTTTTTGTTTTCGTTTTTGTTTTCGTTTTTGTTTTCGTTTTTGTTTTCGTGTTTGTTTTCGTTTTTGTTTTCGTTTTTGTTTTCTTTTTTGTTTTCGTTTTTGTTTTCGTTTTTGTTTTCTTTTTTGTTTTCGTTTTTGTTTTCGTTTTTGTTTTCGTTTTTGTTTTCGTTTTTGTTTTCGTTTTTGTTTTCGTTTTTGTTTTCGTTTTTGTTTTCGTTTTTGTTTTCGTTTTTGTTTTTGTTTTTGTTTTCGTTTTTGTTTTCGTTTTTGTTTTCGTTTTTGTTTTCGTTTTTGTTTTCGTTTTTGTTTTCGTTTTTGTTTTTGTTTTCGTTTTTGTTTTCGTTTTTGTTTTTGTTTTCCTTTTCGTTTTTGTTTGTGTTTTTGTTTTCGTTTTTGTTTTCGTTTTTGTTTTCGTTTTTGTTTTCGTTTTTGTTTTCGTTTTTGTTTTCGTTTTTGTTTTCGTGTTTGTTTTCGTTTTTGTTTTCGTTTTTGTTTTCGTTTTTGTTTTTGTTTTCGTTTTTGTTTTCGTTTTTGTTTTTGTTTTCCTTTTCGTTTTTGTTTGTGTTTTTGTTTTTGTCCTTGTTTCTGTCCTTGTCTTTGTCTTAATTGGTTTTTGTTTGTACGAGACTAAGTCCAGCGGCATAATGCTCTTCGATCGCACACGACCAAGTCCAGCGGCGTGTCGCTCCTAGGGCTGTTGCGAATACTTAAAAGTCCCTACGGTCAAAATCATTGGGTTGCGACTCACCTTTACGAGTTGCTCGCTCGCTGCGCTCGCTCGGAATGTTATAGCCTTACCTAAAACCAATCCACCTTGCGTTCGTTTTTCGAAAAGACCGCGATTTTCCGATAATTTACAGACGCGCGGGATCGGTTTTGAGGTTAGGCTAGTTTTATAAGAGCGAGCGAAGCGAGCGGGAAGCTACATCAATTCCCGCGCTATAGTTATATATCAAATGTTCTTTACTAACAATTCTCACCGATCGAAAGAAAGTTTCTGATTTGATAGAAGAATAACAGATATGTTTCGCTAGGTACGCGATTCGTGCTGATCGATGTATCTCGATGATGTTGTTGTTTTCGTTTTTGTTTTCGTTTTCGTTTTCGTTTTCGTTTTTGTTTTCTTTTTTGTTTTTGTTTTCGTTTTTGTTTTCGTTTTTGTTTTTGTTTTCTTTTTCGTTTTTGTTTTCGTTTTTGTTTTCGTTTTTGTTTTCGTTTTTGTTTTCGTGTTTGTTTTCGTTTTTGTTTTCGTTTTCGTTTTCGTTTTTGTTTTCTTTTTTGTTTTCGTTTTTGTTTTCGTTTTTGTTTTCGTTTTTGTTTTCGTTTTTGATTTCGTTTTTGTTTTCGTGTTTGTTTTCGTTTTTGTTTTCGTTTTCGTTTTCGTTTTCGTTTTCGTTTTCGTTTTCGTTTTTGTTTTCGTTTTTGTTTTCGTTTTTGTTTTCGTTTTTGTTTTCGTTTTTGTTTTTGTTTTTGTTTTCGTTTTTGTTTTCGTTTTTGTTTTCGTGTTTGTTTTCGTTTTTGTTTTCGTTTTTGTTTTCGTTTTTGTTTTCGTTTTTGTTTTTGTTTTCGTTTTTGTTTTCGTTTTTGTTTTTGTTTTCCTTTTCGTTTTTGTTTGTGTTTTTGTTTTCGTTTTTGTTTTCGTTTTTGTTTTCGTTTTTGTTTTCGTTTTTGTTTTCGTGTTTGTTTTCGTTTTTGTTTTCGTTTTTGTTTTCGTTTTTGTTTTCGTTTTTGTTTTCGTTTTTGTTTTCGTTTTTGTTTTCGTTTTTGTTTTCGTTTTTGTTTTCGTTTTTCTTTTCGTGTTTGTTTTCGTTTTTGTTTTCGTTTTTGTTTTCGTTTTTGTTTTTGTTTTCGTTTTTGTTTTTGTTTTTGTTTTTCTTTTCGTGTTTGTTTTCGTTTTTGTTTTCGTTTTTGTTTTCTTTTTTGTTTTCGTTTTTGTTTTCGTTTTTGTTTTCGTTTTTGTTTTCGTTTTTGTTTTCGTTTTTGTTTTCGTTTTTGTTTTCGTTTTTGTTTTCGTTTTTGTTTTCGTTTTCTTTTTTGTTTTCGTTTTTGTTTTCGTTTTTGTTTTCGTTTTTGTTTTCGTTTTTGTTTTCGTTTTTGTTTTCGTTTTTGTTTTCGTGTTTGTTTTCGTTTTTGTTTTCGTTTTTGTTTTCGTTTTTGTTTTCGTTTTTGTTTTCGTTTTTGTTTTAGTTTTTGTTTTCGTTTTTGTTTTTGTTTTCGTTTTTGTTTTCGTTTTTGTTTTTGTTTTCCTTTTCGTTTTTGTTTTCGTTTTTGTTTTCGTTTTTGTTTTCGTTTTTGTTTTCGTTTTTGTTTTCGTTTTCGTTTTCGTTTTCGTTTTTGTTTTCTTTTTTGTTTTTGTTTTCGTTTTTGTTTTCGTTTTTGTTTTTGTTTTCTTTTTCGTTTTTGTTTTCGTTTTTGTTTTCGTTTTTGTTTTCGTGTTTGTTTTCGTTTTTGTTTTCGTTTTCGTTTTCGTTTTTGTTTTCTTTTTTGTTTTCGTTTTTGTTTTCGTTTTTGTTTTCGTTTTTGTTTTCGTTTTTGTTTTCGTTTTTGTTTTCGTGTTTGTTTTCGTTTTTGTTTTCGTTTTCGTTTTCGTTTTCGTTTTCGTTTTCGTTTTTGTTTTCGTTTTTGTTTTCGTTTTTGTTTTCGTTTTTGTTTTCGTTTTTGTTTTCGTTTTTGTTTTCGTTTTTGTTTTCGTTTTTGTTTTCGTTTTTGTTTTCGTGTTTGTTTTCGTTTTTGTTTTCGTTTTTGTTTTCGTTTTTGTTTTTGTTTTCGTTTTTGTTTTCGTTTTTGTTTTTGTTTTCCTTTTCGTTTTTGTTTGTGTTTTTGTTTTTGTCCTTGTTTCTGTCCTTGTCTTTGTCTTAATTGGTTTTTGTTTGTACGAGACTAAGTCCAGCGGCATAATGCTCTTCGATCGCACACGACCAAGTCCAGCGGCGTGTCGCTCCTAGGGCTGTTGCGAATACTTAAAAGTCCCTACGGTCAAAATCATTGGGTTGCGACTCACCTTTACGAGTTGCTCGCTCGCTGCGCTCGCTCGGAATGTTATAGCCTTACCTAAAACCAATCCACCTTGCGTTCGTTTTTCGAAAAGACCGCGATTTTCCGATAATTTAGAGACGCGCGGGATCGGTTTTGAGGTTAGGCTAGTTTTATAAGAGCGAGCGAAGCGAGCGAGAAGCTACATCAATTCCCGCGCTATAGTTATATATCAAATGTTCTTTACTAACAATTCTCACCGATCGAAAGAAAGTTTCTGATTTGATAGAAGAATAACAGATATGTTTCGCTAGGTACGCGATTCGTGCTGATCGATGTATCTCGATGATGTTTTTGTTTTCGTTTTTGTTTTCGTTTTTGTTTTCGTTTTTGTTTTCGTTTTTGTTTTCGTTTTTGTTTTCGTTTTTGTTTTCGTTTTTGTTTTCGTTTTTGTTTTTGTTTTCGTTTTTGTTTTCGTTTTTGTTTTCGTTTTTGTTTTCGTTTTTGTTTTCGTTTTTGTTTTCGTTTTTGTTTTTGTTTTCGTTTTTGTTTTCGTTTTTGTTTTCGTTTTTGTTTTCGTTTTTGTTTTCGTTTGTTTTCGTTTTTGTTTTCGTTTTTGTTTTTGTTTTCGTTTTTGTTTTCGTTTTTGTTTTTGTTTTCCTTTTCGTTTTTGTTTGTGTTTTTGTTTTCGTTTTTGTTTTCGTTTTTGTTTTCGTTTTTGTTTTCGTTTTTGTTTTCGTTTTTGTTTTCGTTTTTGTTTTCGTGTTTGTTTTCGTTTTTGTTTTCGTTTTTGTTTTCGTTTTTGTTTTTGTTTTCGTTTTTGTTTTCGTTTTTGTTTTTGTTTTCCTTTTCGTTTTTGTTTGTGTTTTTGTTTTTGTCCTTGTTTCTGTCCTTGTCTTTGTCTTAATTGGTTTTTGTTTGTACGAGACTAAGTCCAGCGGCATAATGCTCTTCGATCGCACACGACCAAGTCCAGCGGCGTGTCGCTCCTAGGGCTGTTGCGAATACTTAAAAGTCCCTACGGTCAAAATCATTGGGTTGCGACTCACCTTTACGAGTTGCTCGCTCGCTGCGCTCGCTCGGAATGTTATAGCCTTACCTAAAACCAATCCACCTTGCGTTCGTTTTTCGAAAAGACCGCGATTTTCCGATAATTTACAGACGCGCGGGATCGGTTTTGAGGTTAGGCTAGTTTTATAAGAGCGAGCGAAGCGAGCGAGAAGCTACATCAATTCCCGCGCTATAGTTATATATCAAATGTTCTTTACTAACAATTCTCACCGATCGAAAGAAAGTTTCTGATTTGATAGAAGAATAACAGATATGTTTCGCTAGGTACGCGATTCGTGCTGATCGATGTATCTCGATGATGTTTTTGTTTTCGTTTTTGTTTTCGTTTTTGTTTTCGTTTTTGTTTTCGTTTTTGTTTTCGTTTTTGTTTTCGTTTTTGTTTTCGTTTTTGTTTTCGTTTTTGTTTTCGTTTTTGTTTTCGTTTTTGTTTTCGTTTTTGTTTTCGTTTTTGTTTTCGTTTTCGTTTTCGTTTTTGTTTTCTTTTTTGTTTTCGTTTTTGTTTTCGTTTTTGTTTTCGTTTTTGTTTTCGTTTTTGTTTTCGTTTTTGTTTTCGTTTTTGTTTTCGTTTTTGTTTTCGTTTTTGATTTCGTTTTTGTTTTCGTTTTTGTTTTCGTTTTTGTTTTCGTTTTTGTTTTTGTTTTCGTTTTTGTTTTCGTTTTTGTTTTCGTTTTTGTTTTCGTTTTTGTTTTCGTTTTTGTTTTCGTTTTTGTTTTCGTTTTTGTTTTTGTTTTCGTTTTTGTTTTCGTTTTTGTTTTCGTTTTTGTTTTTGTTTTCCTTTTCGTTTTTGTTTGTGTTTTTGTTTTCGTTTTTGTTTTCGTTTTTGTTTTCGTTTTTGTTTTCGTTTTTGTTTTCGTTTTTGTTTTCGTTTTTGTTTTCGTTTTCGTTTTCGTTTTTGTTTTCTTTTTTGTTTTCGTTTTTGTTTTCGTTTTTGTTTTCGTTTTTGTTTTCGTTTTTGTTTTCGTTTTTGTTTTCGTTTTTGTTTTCGTTTTTGTTTTCGTTTTTGTTTTCGTTTTTGATTTCGTTTTTGTTTTCGTTTTTGTTTTCGTTTTTGTTTTCGTTTTTGTTTTTGTTTTCGTTTTTGTTTTCGTTTTTGTTTTCGTTTTTGTTTTCGTTTTTGTTTTCGTTTTTGTTTTCGTTTTTGTTTTTGTTTTCGTTTTTGTTTTCGTTTTTGTTTTCGTTTTTGTTTTCGTTTTTGTTTTCGTTTTTGTTTTTGTTTTCCTTTTCGTTTTTGTTTGTGTTTTTGTTTTCGTTTTTGTTTTCGTTTTTGTTTTCGTTTTTGTTTTCGTTTTTGTTTTCGTTTTTGTTTTCGTTTTTGTTTTCGTGTTTGTTTTCGTTTTTGTTTTCGTTTTTGTTTTCGTTTTTGTTTTCGTTTTTGTTTTCGTTTTTGTTTTCGTTTTTGTTTTCGTTTTTGCTTTCGTTTTTGTTTTTGTTTTCGTTTTTGTTTTCGTTTTTGTTTTCGTTTTTGTTTTCGTTTTTGTTTTCGTTTTTGTTTTCGTTTTCGTTTTCGTTTTCGTTTTTGTTTTCGTTTTTGTTTTCGTTTTTGTTTTCGTTTTTGTTTTTGTTTTCGTTTTTGTTTTCGTTTTTGTTTTTGTTTTCCTTTTCGCTTTTGTTTGTGTTTTTGTTTTCGTTTTTGTTTTCGTTTTTGTTTTCGTTTTTGTTTTCGTTTTTGTTTTCGTTTTTGTTTTCGTTTTTGTTTTCGTTTTTGTTTTCGTGTTTGTTTTCGTTTTTGTTTTCGTTTTTGTTTTCGT
Organism: Bombus pascuorum; assembly: GCF_905332965.1. Classification (NCBI taxonomy): domain Eukaryota; kingdom Metazoa; phylum Arthropoda; class Insecta; order Hymenoptera; family Apidae; genus Bombus; species Bombus pascuorum. Next base: position 1,010,698 of record NW_026869732.1, on the reverse strand, counting down.
TTTTGTTTTTGTTTTCGTTTTTGTTTTCGTTTTTGTTTTTGTTTTCCTTTTCGTTTTTGTTTGTGTTTTTGTTTTTGTCCTTGTTTCTGTCCTTGTCTTTGTCTTAATTGGTTTTTGTTTGTACGAGACTAAGTCCAGCGGCATAATGCTCTTCGATCCCACACGACCAAGTCCAGCGGCGTGTCGCTCCTAGGGCTGTTGCGAATACTTAAAAGTCCCTACGGTCAAAATCATTGGGTTGCGACTCACCTTTACGAGTTGCTCGCTCGCTGCGCTCGCTCGGGATGTTATAGCCTTACCTAAAACCAATCCACCTTGCGTTCGTTTTTCGAAAAGACCGCGATTTTCCGATAATTTAGAGACGCGCGGGATCGGTTTTGAGGTTAGGCTAGTTTTATAAGAGCGAGCGAAGCGAGCGAGATGCTACATCAATTCCCGCGCTATAGTTATATATCAAATGTTCTTTACTAACAATTCTCACCGATCGAAAGAAAGTTTCTGATTTGATAGAAGAATAACAGATATGTTTCGCTAGGTACGCGATTCGTGCTGATCGATGTATCTCGATGATGTTGTTGTTTTCGTTTTTGTTTTCATTTTTGTTTTCGTTTTTGTTTTCGTTTTTCTTTTCGTGTTTGTTTTCGTTTTTGTTTTCGTTTTTGTTTTCTTTTTTGTTTTCGTTTTTGTTTTCGTTTTTGTTTTCGTTTTTGTTTTCGTTTTTGTTTTCGTTTTTGTTTTCGTTTTTGTTTTCGTGTTTGTTTTCGTTTTTGTTTTCGTTTTCGTTTTCGTTTTTGTTTTCTTTTTTGTTTTCGTTTTTGTTTTCGTTTTTGTTTTCGTTTTTGTTTTCGTTTTTGTTTTTGTTTTCGTTTTTGTTTTTGTTTTTGTCCTTGTTTCTGTCCTTGTCTTTGTCTTAATTGGTTTTTGTTTGTACGAGACTAAGTCCAGCGGCATAATGCTCTTCGATCGCACACGACCAAGTCCAGCGGCGTGTCGCTCCTAGGGCTGTTGCGAATACTTAAAAGTCCCTACGGTCAAAATCATTGGGTTGCGACTCACCTTTACGAGTTGCTCGCTCGCTGCGCTCGCTCGGAATGTTATAGCCTTACCTAAAACCAATCCACCTTGCGTTCGTTTTTCGAAAAGACCGCGATTTTCCGATAATTTACAGACGCGCGGGATCGGTTTTGAGGTTAGGCTAGTTTTATAAGAGCGAGCGAAGCGAGCGAGAAGCTACATCAATTCCCGCGCTATAGTTATATATCAAATGTTCTTTACTAACAATTCTCACCGATCGAAAGAAAGTTTCTGATTTGATAGAAGAATAACAGATATGTTTCGCTAGGTACGCGATTCGTGCTGATCGATGTATCTCGATGATGTTGTTGTTTTCGTTTTTGTTTTCATTTTTGTTTTCGTTTTTGTTTTCGTTTTTCTTTTCGTGTTTGTTTTCGTTTTTGTTTTCGTTTTTGTTTTCTTTTTTGTTTTCGTTTTTGTTTTCGTTTTTGTTTTCGTTTTTGTTTTCGTTTTTGTTTTCGTTTTTGTTTTCGTTTTTGTTTTCGTGTTTGTTTTCGTTTTTGTTTTCGTTTTCGTTTTTGTTTTCTTTTTTGTTTTCGTTTTTGTTTTCGTTTTTGTTTTCGTTTTTGTTTTCGTTTTTGTTTTCGTTTTTGTTTTCGTTTTTGATTTCGTTTTTGTTTTCGTTTTTGTTTTCGTTTTTGTTTTCGTTTTTGTTTTCGTTTTTGTTTTCGTTTTTGTTTTCGTTTTTGTTTTCGTTTTTGTTTTCGTGTTTGTTTTCGTTTTTGTTTTCGTTTTTGTTTTCGTTTTTGTTTTTGTTTTCGTTTTTGTTTTTGTTTTTGTCCTTGTTTCTGTCCTTGTCTTTGTCTTAATTGGTTTTTGTTTGTACGAGACTAAGTCCAGCGGCATAATGCTCTTCGATCGCACACGACCAAGTCCAGCGGCGTGTCGCTCCTAGGGCTGTTGCGAATACTTAAAAGTCCCTACGGTCAAAATCATTGGGTTGCGACTCACCTTTACGAGTTGCTCGCTCGCTGCGCTCGCTCGGAATGTTATAGCCTTACCTAAAACCAATCCACCTTGCGTTCGTTTTTCGATAAGACCGCGATTTTCCGATAATTTACAGACGCGCGGGATCGGTTTTGAGGTTAGGCTAGTTTTATAAGAGCGAGCGAAGCGAGCGAGAAGCTACATCAATTCCCGCGCTATAGTTATATATCAAATGTTCTTTACTAACAATTCTCACCGATCGAAAGAAAGTTTCTGATTTGATAGAAGAATAACAGATATGTTTCGCTAGGTACGCGATTCGTGCTGATCGATGTATCTCGATGATGTTTTTGTTTTCGTTTTTGTTTTCGTTTTTGTTTTCGTTTTTGTTTTCGTTTTTGTTTTCGTTTTTGTTTTCGTTTTTGTTTTCGTTTTTGTTTTCTTTTTTGTTTTCGTTTTTGTTTTCGTTTTTGTTTTCGTTTTTGTTTTCGTTTTTGTTTTCGTTTTTGTTTTCGTTTTTGTTTTCGTGTTTGTTTTCGTTTTTGTTTTCGTTTTCGTTTTCGTTTTTGTTTTCTTTTTTGTTTTCGTTTTTGTTTTCGTTTTTGTTTTCGTTTTTGTTTTCGTTTTTGTTTTTGTTTTCGTTTTTGTTTTTGTTTTTGTCCTTGTTTCTGTCCTTGTCTTTGTCTTAATTGGTTTTTGTTTGTACGAGACTAAGTCCAGCGGCATAATGCTCTTCGATCGCACACGACCAAGTCCAGCGGCGTGTCGCTCCTAGGGCTGTTGCGAATACTTAAAAGTCCCTACGGTCAAAATCATTGGGTTGCGACTCACCTTTACGAGTTGCTCGCTCGCTGCGCTCGCTCGGAATGTTATAGCCTTACCTAAAACCAATCCACCTTGCGTTCGTTTTTCGAAAAGACCGCGATTTTCCGATAATTTACAGACGCGCGGGATCGGTTTTGAGGTTAGGCTAGTTTTATAAGAGCGAGCGAAGCGAGCGAGAAGCTACATCAATTCCCGCGCTATAGTTATATATCAAATGTTCTTTACTAACAATTCTCACCGATCGAAAGAAAGTTTCTGATTTGATAGAAGAATAACAGATATGTTTCGCTAGGTACGCGATTCGTGCTGATCGATGTATCTCGATGATGTTGTTGTTTTCGTTTTTGTTTTCGTTTTTGTTTTCGTTTTTGTTTTCGTTTTTGTTTTTGTTTTCGTTTTTGTTTTCGTTTTTGTTTTCGTTTTTGTTTTCGTTTTTGTTTCTGTTTTCGTTTTTGTTTTCGTTTTTGTTTTTGTTTTCCTTTTCGTTTTTGTTTGTGTTTTTGTTTTCGTTTTTGTTTTCGTTTTTGTTTTCGTTTTTGTTTTCGTTTTTGTTTTCGTTTTTGTTTTCGTTTTTGTTTTCGTGTTTGTTTTCGTTTTTGTTTTCGTTTTTGTTTTCGTTTTTGTTTTTGTTTTCGTTTTTGTTTTCGTTTTTGTTTTTGTTTTCGTTTTTGTTTTCGTTTTTGTTTTCGTTTTTGTTTTCGTTTTTGCTTTCGTTTTTGTTTTTGTTTTCGTTTTTGTTTTCGTTTTTGTTTTCGTTTTTGTTTTCGTTTTTGTTTTCGTTTTTGTTTTCGTTTTTGTTTTTGTTTTCGTTTTTGTTTTCGTTTTTGTTTTTGTTTTCCTTTTCGTTTTTGTTTGTGTTTTTGTTTTCGTTTTTGTTTTCGTTTTTGTTTTCGTTTTTGTTTTTGTTTTTGTTTTCGTTTTTGTTTTCGTTTTTGTTTTCGTTTTTGTTTTCGTTTTTGTTTTCGTTTTTGTTTTCGTTTTTGTTTTCGTTTTTGTTTTTGTTTTCGTTTTTGTTTTCGTTTTTGTTTTTGTTTTCCTTTTCGTTTTTGTTTGTGTTTTTGTTTTCGTTTTTGTTTTCGTTTTTGTTTTCGTTTTTGTTTTCGTTTTTGTTTTCGTTTTTGTTTTCGTTTTTGTTTTCGTTTTTGTTTTCGTTTTTGTTTTCGTGTTTGTTTTCGTTTTTGTTTTCGTTTTTGTTTTCGTTTTTGTTTTTGTTTTCGTTTTTGTTTTCGTTTTTGTTTTTGTTTTCCTTTTCGTTTTTGTTTGTGTTTTTGTTTTTGTCCTTGTTTCTGTCCTTGTCTTTGTCTTAATTGGTTTTTGTTTGTACGAGACTAAGTCCAGCGGCATAATGCTCTTCGATCCCACACGACCAAGTCCAGCGGCGTGTCGCTCCTAGGGCTGTTGCGAATACTTAAAAGTCCCTACGGTCAAAATCATTGGGTTGCGACTCACCTTTACGAGTTGCTCGCTCGCTGCGCTCGCTCGGAATGTTATAGCCTTACCTAAAACCAATCCACCTTGCGTTCGTTTTTCGAAAAGACCGCGATTTTCCGATAATTTACAGACGCGCGGGATCGGTTTTGAGGTTAGGCTAGTTTTATAAGAGCGAGCGAAGCGAGCGAGAAGCTACATCAATTCCCGCGCTATAGTTATATATCAAATGTTCTTTACTAACAATTCTCACCGATCGAAAGAAAGTTTCTGATTTGATAGAAGAATAACAGATATGTTTCGCTAGGTACGCGATTCGTGCTGATCGATGTATCTCGATGATGTTGTTGTTTTCGTTTTTGTTTTCGTTTTTGTTTTCGTTTTTGTTTTCGTTTTTCTTTTCGTGTTTGTTTTCGTTTTTGTTTTCGTTTTTGTTTTCTTTTTTGTTTTCGTTTTTGTTTTCGTTTTTGTTTTCTTTTTTGTTTTCGTTTTTGTTTTCGTTTTTGTTTTCGTTTTTGTTTTCGTTTTTGTTTTCGTTTTTGTTTTCGTTTTTGTTTTCGTTTTTGTTTTCGTTTTTGTTTTTGTTTTCGTTTTTGTTATCGTTTTTGTTTTCGTTTTTGTTTTCGTTTTTGTTTTCGTTTTTGTTTTCGTTTTTGTTTTTGTTTTCGTTTTTGTTTTCGTTTTTGTTTTTGTTTTCCTTTTCGTTTTTGTTTGTGTTTTTGTTTTCGTTTTTGTTTTCGTTTTTGTTTTCGTTTTTGTTTTCGTTTTTGTTTTCGTTTTTGTTTTCGTTTTTGTTTTCGTGTTTGTTTTCGTTTTTGTTTTCGTTTTTGTTTTCGTTTTTGTTTTTGTTTTTGTTTTCGTTTTTGTTTTCGTTTTTGTTTTTGTTTTCCTTTTCGTTTTTGTTTGTGTTTTTGTTTTTGTCCTTGTTTCTGTCCTTGTCTTTGTCTTAATTGGTTTTTGTTTGTACGAGACTAAGTCCAGCGGCATAATGCTCTTCGATCGCACACGACCAAGTCCAGCGGCGTGTCGCTCCTAGGGCTGTTGCGAATACTTAAAAGTCCCTACGGTCAAAATCATTGGGTTGCGACTCACCTTTACGAGTTGCTCGCTCGCTGCGCTCGCTCGGAATGTCATAGCCTTACCTAAAACCAATCCACCTTGCGTTCGTTTTTCGAAAAGACCGCGATTTTCCGATAATTTACAGACGCGCGGGATCGGTTTTGAGGTTAGGCTAGTTTTATAAGAGCGAGCGAAGCGAGCGAGAAGCTACATCAATTCCCGCGCTATAGTTATATATCAAATGTTCTTTACTAACAATTCTCACCGATCGAAAGAAAGTTTCTGATTTGATAGAAGAATAACAGATATGTTTCGCTAGGTACGCGATTCGTGCTGATCGATGTATCTCGATGATGTTGTTGTTTTCGTTTTTGTTTTCATTTTTGTTTTCGTTTTTGTTTTCGTTTTTCTTTTCGTGTTTGTTTTCGTTTTTGTTTTCGTTTTTGTTTTCTTTTTTGTTTTCGTTTTTGTTTTCGTTTTTGTTTTCGTTTTTGTTTTCGTTTTTGTTTTCGTTTTTGTTTTCGTTTTTGTTTTCGTGTTTGTTTTCGTTTTTGTTTTCGTTTTCGTTTTCGTTTTTGTTTTCTTTTTTGTTTTCGTTTTTGTTTTCGTTTTTGTTTTCGTTTTTGTTTTCGTTTTTGTTTTTGTTTTCGTTTTTGTTTTTGTTTTTGTCCTTGTTTCTGTCCTTGTCTTTGTCTTAATTGGTTTTTGTTTGTACGAGACTAAGTCCAGCGGCATAATGCTCTTCGATCGCACACGACCAAGTCCAGCGGCGTGTCGCTCCTAGGGCTGTTGCGAATACTTAAAAGTCCCTACGGTCAAAATCATTGGGTTGCGACTCACCTTTACGAGTTGCTCGCTCGCTGCGCTCGCTCGGAATGTTATAGCCTTACCTAAAACCAATCCACCTTGCGTTCGTTTTTCGAAAAGACCGCGATTTTCCGATAATTTACAGACGCGCGGGATCGGTTTTGAGGTTAGGCTAGTTTTATAAGAGCGAGCGAAGCGAGCGAGAAGCTACATCAATTCCCGCGCTATAGTTATATATCAAATGTTCTTTACTAACAATTCTCACCGATCGAAAGAAAGTTTCTGATTTGATAGAAGAATAACAGATATGTTTCGCTAGGTACGCGATTCGTGCTGATCGATGTATCTCGATGATGTTTTTGTTTTCGTTTTTGTTTTCGTTTTTGTTTTCGTTTTTGTTTTCGTTTTTGTTTTCGTTTTTGTTTTCGTTTTTGTTTTCGTTTTTGTTTTCGTTTTTGTTTTCGTTTTTGTTTTCGTTTTTGTTTTCGTTTTTGTTTTCGTTTTTGTTTTCGTTTTTGTTTTCGTTTTTGTTTTCGTTTTTGTTTTCGTTTTTGTTTTCGTTTTTGTTTTCGTTTTTGTTTTCGTGTTTGTTTTCGTTTTTGTTTTCGTTTTCGTTTTCGTTTTTGTTTTCTTTTTTGTTTTCTTTTTTGTTTTCGTTTTTGTTTTCGTTTTTGTTTTCGTTTTTGTTTTCGTTTTTGTTTTCGTTTTTGTTTTCGTTTTTGTTTTCTTTTTTGTTTTCGTTTTTGTTTTCGTTTTTGTTTTCTTTTTTGTTTTCGTTTTTGTTTTCGTTTTTGTTTTCGTTTTTGTTTTCGTTTTTGTTTTCGTTTTTGTTTTCGTTTTTGTTTTCGTTTTTGTTTTCGTTTTTGTTTTCGTTTTTGTTTTCGTTTTTGTTTTTGTTTTCGTTTTTGTTTTCGTTTTTGTTTTCGTTTTTGTTTTCGTTTTTGTTTTTGTTTTCGTTTTTGTTTTCGTTTTTGTTTTTGTTTTTGTCCTTGTTTCTGTCCTTGTCTTTGTCTTAATTGGTTTTTGTTTGTACGAGACTAAGTCCAGCGGCATAATGCTCTTCGATCGCACACGACCAAGTCCAGCGGCGTGTCGCTCCTAGGGCTGTTGCGAATACTTAAAAGTCCCTACGGTCAAAATCATTGGGTTGCGACTCACCTTTACGAGTTGCTCGCTCGCTGCGCTCGCTCGGAATGTTATAGCCTTACCTAAAACCAATCCACCTTGCGTTCGTTTTTCGAAAAGACCGCGATTTTCCGATAATTTACAGACGCGCGGGATCGGTTTTGAGGTTAGGCTAGTTTTATAAGAGCGAGCGAAGCGAGCGAGAAGCTACATCAATTCCCGCGCTATAGTTATATATCAAATGTTCTTTACTAACAATTCTCACCGATCGAAAGAAAGTTTCTGATTTGATAGAAGAATAACAGATATGTTTCGCTAGGTACGCGATTCGTGCTGATCGATGTATCTCGATGATGTTTTTGTTTTCGTTTTTGTTTTCGTTTTTGTTTTCGTTTTTGTTTTCGTTTTTGTTTTCGTTTTTGTTTTCGTTTTTGTTTTCGTTTTTGTTTTCGTTTTTGTTTTCGTTTTTGTTTTCGTTTTTGTTTTCGTTTTTGTTTTCGTTTTTGTTTTCGTGTTTGTTTTCGTTTTTGTTTTCGTTTTTGTTTTCGTTTTTGTTTTTGTTTTCGTTTTTGTTTTTGTTTTTGTCCTTGTTTCTGTCCTTGTCTTTGTCTTAATTGGTTTTTGTTTGTACGAGACTAAGTCCAGCGGCATAATGCTCTTCGATCGCACACGACCAAGTCCAGCGGCGTGTCGCTCCTAGGGCTGTTGCGAATACTTAAAAGTCCCTACGGTCAAAATCATTGGGTTGCGACTCACCTTTACGAGTTGCTCGCTCGCTGCGCTCGCTCGGAATGTTATAGCCTTACCTAAAACCAATCCACCTTGCGTTCGTTTTTCGAAAAGACCGCGATTTTCCGATAATTTACAGACGCGCGGGATCGGTTTTGAGGTTAGGCTAGTTTTATAAGAGCGAGCGAAGCGAGCGAGAAGCTACATCAATTCCCGCGCTATAGTTATATATCAAATGTTCTTTACTAACAATTCTCACCGATCGAAAGAAAGTTTCTGATTTGATAGAAGAATAACAGATATGTTTCGCTAGGTACGCGATTCGTGCTGATCGATGTATCTCGATGATGTTTTTGTTTTCGTTTTTGTTTTCGTTTTTGTTTTCGTTTTTGTTTTCGTTTTTGTTTTCGTTTTTGTTTTCGTTTTTGTTTTCGTTTTTGTTTTCGTTTTTGTTTTCGTTTTTGTTTTCGTTTTTGTTTTCGTTTTTGTTTTCGTTTTTGTTTTCGTTTTTGTTTTCGTTTTTGTTTTCGTTTTTGTTTTCGTTTTTGTTTTCGTTTTTGTTTTCGTTTTTGTTTTCGTTTTTGTTTTCGTGTTTGTTTTCGTTTTTGTTTTCGTTTTCGTTTTCGTTTTCGTTTTCGTTTTCGTTTTCGTTTTTGTTTTCGTTTTTGTTTTCGTTTTTGTTTTTGTTTTCGTTTTTGTTTTCGTTTTTGTTTTTGTTTTCCTTTTCGTTTTTGTTTGTGTTTTTGTTTTCGTTTTTGTTTTCGTTTTCGTTTTCGTTTTCGTTTTCGTTTTCGTTTTCGTTTTCGTTTTCGTTTTCGTTTTCGTTTTCGTTTTCGTTTTCGTTTTCGTTTTCGTTTTCGTTTTCGTTTTCGTTTTCGTTTTCGTTTTCGTTTTCGTTTTCGTTTTCGTTTTCGTTTTCGTTTTCGTTTTCGTTTTCGTTTTCGTTTTCGTTTTCGTTTTCGTTTTCGTTTTCGTTTTCGTTTTCGTTTTCGTTTTCGTTTTCGTTTTCGTTTTCGTTTTCGTTTTCGTTTTCGTTTTCGTTTTTGTTTTTGTTTTTGTTTTCGTTTTTGTTTTCGTTTTTGTTTTCGTTTTTGTTTTCGTTTTTGTTTTTGTTTTCGTTTTTGTTTTCGTTTTTGTTTTTGTTTTCCTTTTCGTTTTTGTTTGTGTTTTTGTTTTCGTTTTTGTTTTCGTTTTTGTTTTCGTTTTTGTTTTCGTTTTTGTTTTCGTTTTTGTTTTCGTTTTTGTTTTCGTGTTTGTTTTCGTTTTTGTTTTCGTTTTTGTTTTCGTTTTTGCTTTTGTTTTCGTTTTTGTTTTCGTTTTTGTTTTTGTTTTCCTTTTCGTTTTTGTTTGTGTTTTTGTTTTTGTCCTTGTTTCTGTCCTTGTCTTTGTCTTAATTGGTTTTTGTTTGTACGAGACTAAGTCCAGCGGCATAATGCTCTTCGATCGCACACGACCAAGTCCAGCGGCGTGTCGCTCCTAGGGCTGTTGCGAATACTTAAAAGTCCCTACGGTCAAAATCATTGGGTTGCGACTCACCTTTACGAGTTGCTCGCTCGCTGCGCTCGCTCGGAATGTTATAGCCTTACCTAAAACCAATCCACCTTGCGTTCGTTTTTCGAAAAGACCGCGATTTTCCGATAATTTACAGACGCGCGGGATCGGTTTTGAGGTTAGGCTAGTTTTATAAGAGCGAGCGAAGCGAGCGAGAAGCTACATCAATTCCCACGCTATAGTTATATATCAAATGTTCTTTACTAACAATTCTCACCGATCGAAAGAAAGTTTCTGATTTGATAGAAGAATAACAGATATGTTTCGCTAGGTACGCGATTCGTGCTGATCGATGTATCTCGATGATGTTTTTGTTTTCGTTTTTGTTTTCGTTTTTGTTTTCGTTTTTGTTTTCGTTTTTGTTTTCGTTTTTGTTTTCGTTTTTGTTTTCGTTTTTGTTTTCGTTTTTGTTTTCGTTTTTGTTTTCGTTTTTGTTTTCGTGTTTGTTTTCGTTTTTGTTTTCTTTTTTGTTTTCGTTTTTGTTTTCGTTTTCGTTTTTGTTTTCGTTTTTGTTTTCGTTTTTGTTTTCGTTTTTGTTTTCGTTTTTGTTTTCGTTTTTGTTTTCGTTTTTGTTTTCGTTTTTGTTTTCGTTTTTGTTTTTGTTTTTGTTTTCCTTTTTGTTTTCGTTTTTGTTTTCGTTTTTGATTTCGTTTTTGTTTTCGTTTTTGTTTTCGTTTTTGTTTTCGTTTTTGTTTTCGTTTTTGTTTTCGTTTTTGTTTTCGTTTTTGTTTTCGTGTTTGTTTTCGTTTTTGTTTTCGTTTTTGTTTTCTTTTTTGTTTTCGTTTTTGTTTTCGTTTTTGTTTTCTTTTTTGTTTTAGTTTTTGTTTTCGTTTTTGTTTTCGTTTTTGTTTTCGTTTTTGTTTTCGTTTTTGTTTTCGTTTTTGTTTTCGTTTTTGTTTTCGTTTTTGTTTTCGTTTTTGTTTTCGTTTTTGTTTTTGTTTTCTTTTTTGTTTTCGTTTTTGTTTTCGTTTTTGTTTTCGTTTTTGTTTTCGTTTTTGTTTTCGTTTTTGTTTTTGTTTTCGTTTTTGTTTTCGTTTTTGTTTTCGTTTTTGTTTTCGTTTTTGTTTTTGTTTTCGTTTTTGTTTTCGTTTTTGTTTTCGTTTTTGTTTTCGTTTTTGTTTTCGTTTTTGTTTTCGTTTTTGTTTTCGTTTTTGTTTTCGTTTTTGTTTTCGTTTTTGTTTTTGTTTTCGTTTTTGTTTTCGTTTTTGTTTTTGTTTTCCTTTTCGTTTTTGTTTGTGTTTTTGTTTTCGTTTTTGTTTTCGTTTTTGTTTTCGTTTTTGTTTTCGTTTTTGTTTTCGTTTTTGTTTTCGTGTTTGTTTTCGTTTTTGTTTTCGTTTTTGTTTTCGTTTTTGTTTTTGTTTTCGTTTTTGTTTTCGTTTTTGTTTTTGTTTTCCTTTTCGTTTTTGTTTGTGTTTTTGTTTTTGTCCTTGTTTCTGTCCTTGTCTTTGTCTTAATTGGTTTTTGTTTGTACGAGACTAAGTCCAGCGGCATAATGCTCTTCGATCGCACACGACCAAGTCCAGCGGCGTGTCGCTCCTAGGGCTGTTGCGAATACTTAAAAGTCCCTACGGTCAAAATCATTGGGTTGCGACTCACCTTTACGAGTTGCTCGCTCGCTGCGCTCGCTCGGAATGTTATAGCCTTACCTAAAACCAATCCACCTTGCGTTCGTTTTTCGAAAAGACCGCGATTTTCCGATAATTTACAGACGCGCGGGATCGGTTTTGAGGTTAGGCTAGTTTTATAAGAACGAGCGAAGCGAGCGAGAAGCTACATCAATTCCCACGCTATAGTTATATATCAAATGTTCTTTACTAACAATTCTCACCGATCGAAAGAAAGTTTCTGATTTGATAGAAGAATAACAGATATGTTTCGCTAGGTACGCGATTCGTGCTGATCGATGTATCTCGATGATGTTTTTGTTTTCGTTTTTGTTTTCGTTTTTGTTTTCGTTTTTGTTTTCGTTTTTGTTTTCGTTTTTGTTTTCGTTTTTGTTTTCGTTTTTGTTTTCGTTTTTGTTTTCGTTTTTGTTTTCGTTTTTGTTTTCGTTTTTGTTTTCGTGTTTGTTTTCGTTTTTGTTTTCTTTTTTGTTTTCGTTTTTGTTTTCGTTTTCGTTTTTGTTTTCGTTTTTGTTTTCGTTTTTGTTTTCGTTTTTGTTTTCGTTTTTGTTTTCGTTTTTGTTTTCGTTTTTGTTTTCGTTTTTGTTTTCGTTTTTGTTTTCGTTTTTGTTTTCGTTTTTGTTTTCGTTTTTGTTTTCGTTTTTGTTTTCGTTTTTGATTTCGTTTTTGTTTTCGTTTTTGTTTTCGTTTTTGTTTTCGTTTTTGTTTTCGTTTTTGTTTTCGTTTTTGTTTTCGTTTTTGTTTTCGTGTTTGTTTTCGTTTTTGTTTTCGTTTTTGTTTTCTTTTTTGTTTTCGTTTTTGTTTTCGTTTTTGTTTTCTTTTTTGTTTTAGTTTTTGTTTTCGTTTTTGTTTTCGTTTTTGTTTTCGTTTTTGTTTTCGTTTTTGTTTTCGTTTTTGTTTTCGTTTTTGTTTTCGTTTTTGTTTTCGTTTTTGTTTTCGTTTTTGTTTTTGTTTTCTTTTTTGTTTTCGTTTTTGTTTTCGTTTTTGTTTTCGTTTTTGTTTTCGTTTTTGTTTTCGTTTTTGTTTTTGTTTTCGTTTTTGTTTTCGTTTTTGTTTTCGTTTTTGTTTTCGTTTTTGTTTTTGTTTTCGTTTTTGTTTTCGTTTTTGTTTTCGTTTTTGTTTTCGTTTTTGTTTTCGTTTTTGTTTTCGTTTTTGTTTTCGTTTTTGTTTTCGTTTTTGTTTTCGTTTTTGTTTTTGTTTTCGTTTTTGTTTTCGTTTTTGTTTTTGTTTTCCTTTTCGTTTTTGTTTGTGTTTTTGTTTTCGTTTTTGTTTTCGTTTTTGTTTTCGTTTTTGTTTTCGTTTTTGTTTTCGTTTTTGTTTTCGTTTTTGTTTTCGTGTTTGTTTTCGTTTTTGTTTTCGTTTTTGTTTTCGTTTTTGTTTTTGTTTTCGTTTTTGTTTTCGTTTTTGTTTTTGTTTTCCTTTTCGTTTTTGTTTGTGTTTTTGTTTTTGTCCTTGTTTCTGTCCTTGTCTTTGTCTTAATTGGTTTTTGTTTGTACGAGACTAAGTCCAGCGGCATAATGCTCTTCGATCGCACACGACCAAGTCCAGCGGCGTGTCGCTCCTAGGGCTGTTGCGAATACTTAAAAGTCCCTACGGTCAAAATCATTGGGTTGCGACTCACCTTTACGAGTTGCTCGCTCGCTGCGCTCGCTCGGAATGTTATAGCCTTACCTAAAACCAATCCACCTTGCGTTCGTTTTTCGAAAAGACCGCGATTTTCCGATAATTTACAGACGCGCGGGATCGGTTTTGAGGTTAGGCTAGTTTTATAAGAGCGAGCGAAGCGAGCGGGAAGCTACATCAATTCCCGCGCTATAGTTATATATCAAATGTTCTTTACTAACAATTCTCACCGATCGAAAGAAAGTTTCTGATTTGATAGAAGAATAACAGATATGTTTCGCTAGGTACGCGATTCGTGCTGATCGATGTATCTCGATGATGTTGTTGTTTTCGTTTTTGTTTTCGTTTTTGTTTTCGTTTTTGTTTTCGTTTTTGTTTTCGTTTTTGTTTTCGTTTTTGTTTTCGTTTTTGTTTTCTTTTTTGTTTTCGTTTTTGTTTTCGTTTTTGTTTTCGTTTTTGTTTTCGTTTTTGTTTTCGTGTTTGTTTTCGTTTTTGTTTTCGTCTTTGTTTTCTTTTTTGTTTTCGTTTTTGTTTTCGTTTTTGTTTTCGTTTTTGTTTTCGTTTTTGTTTTCGTTTTTGTTTTCGTTTTTGTTTTCGTTTTTGTTTTCGTTTTTGATTTCGTTTTTGTTTTCGTTTTTGTTTTCGTTTTTGTTTTCGTTTTTGTTTTCGTTTTTGTTTTCGTTTTTGTTTTTGTTTTCGTTTTTGTTTTCGTTTTTGTTTTCGTTTTTGTTTTCGTTTTTGTTTTCGTTTTTGTTTTTGTTTTCGTTTTTGTTTTCGTTTTTGTTTTCGTTTTTGTTTTCGTTTTTGTTTTCGTGTTTGTTTTCGTTTTTGTTTTCGTTTTTGTTTTCGTTTTTGTTTTCGTTTTTGTTTTCGTTTTTGTTTTCGTTTTTGTTTTCGTTTTTGTTTTCGTTTTTGTTTTCGTGTTTGTTTTCGTTTTTGTTTTCGTTTTTGTTTTCGTTTTTGTTTTCGTTTTTGTTTTCGTTTTTGTTTTCGTTTTCGTTTTTGTTTTCGTTTTTGTTTTCGTTTTTGTTTTCGTTTTTGTTTTCGTTTTCTTCTTTGTTTTCGTTTTTGTTTTCGTTTTTGTTTTCGTTTTTGTTTTCGTTTTTGTTTTCGTTTTTGTTTTCGTTTTTGTTTTCGTTTTTGTTTTCGTTTTTGTTTTCGTTTTTGTTTTTGTTTTCGTTTTTGTTTTCGTTTTTGTTTTCGTTTTTGATTTCGTTTTTGTTTTCGTTTTTGTTTTCGTTTTTGTTTTCGTTTTTGTTTTCGTTTTTGTTTTCGTTTTTGTTTTCGTTTTTGTTTTCGTGTTTGTTTTCGTTTTTGTTTTCGTTTTTGTTTTCGTTTTTGTTTTTGTTTTCGTTTTTGTTTTTGTTTTTGTTTTTCTTTTCGTGTTTGTTTTCGTTTTTGTTTTCGTTTTTGTTTTCTTTTTTGTTTTCGTTTTTGTTTTCGTTTTTGTTTTCTTTTTTGTTTTCGTTTTTGTTTTCGTTTTTGTTTTCGTTTTTGTTTTCGTTTTTGTTTTCGTTTTTGTTTTCGTTTTTGTTTTCGTTTTTGTTTTTGTTTTTGTTTTCGTTTTTGTTTTCGTTTTTGTTTTCGTTTTTGTTTTCGTTTTTGTTTTCGTTTTTGTTTTCGTTTTTGTTTTCGTTTTTGTTTTTGTTTTCGTTTTTGTTTTCGTTTTTGTTTTTGTTTTCCTTTTCGTTTTTGTTTGTGTTTTTGTTTTCGTTTTTGTTTTTGTTTTTGTTTTCGTTTTTGTTTTCGTTTTTGTTTTCGTTTTTGTTTTCGTTTTTGTTTTCGTGTTTGTTTTCGTTTTTGTTTTCGTTTTCGTTTTCGTTTTTGTTTTCTTATTTGTTTTTATTTTCGTTTTTGTTTTCGTTTTTGTTTTTGTTTTCCTTTTCGTTTTTGTTTTCGTTTTTGTTTTCGTTTTTGTTTTCGTTTTTGTTTTCGTTTTTGTTTTCGTTTTTGTTTTCGTTTTTGTTTTCGTTTTTGTTTTCGTTTTTGTTTTCGTGTTTGTTTTCGTTTTTGTTTTCGTTTTTGTTTTCGTTTTTGTTTTTGTTTTCGTTTTTGTTTTCGTTTTTTTTTTTGTTTTCCTTTTCGTTTTTGTTTGTGTTTTTGTTTTTGTCCTTGTTTCTGTCCTTGTCTTTGTCTTAATTGGTTTTTGTTTGTACGAGACTAAGTCCAGCGGCATAATGCTCTTCGATCGCACACGACCAAGTCCAGCGGCGTGTCGCTCCTAGGGCTGTTGCGAATACTTAAAAGTCCCTACGGTCAAAATCATTGGGTTGCGACTCACCTTTACGAGTTGCTCGCTCGCTGCGCTCGCTCGGAATGTTATAGCCTTACCTAAAACCAATCCACCTTGCGTTCGTTTTTCGAAAAGACCGCGATTTTCCGATAATTTACAGACGCGCGGGATCGGTTTTGAGGTTAGGCTAGTTTTATAAGAGCGAGCGAAGCGAGCGAGAAGCTACATCAATTCCCGCGCTATAGTTATATATCAAATGTTCTTTACTAACAATTCTCACCGATCGAAAGAAAGTTTCTGATTTGATAGAAGAATAACAGATATGTTTCGCTAGGTACGCGATTCGTGCTGATCGATGTATCTCGATGATGTTTTTGTTTTCGTTTTTGTTTTCGTTTTTGTTTTCGTTTTTGTTTTCGTTTTTGTTTTCGTTTTTGTTTTCGTTTTTGTTTTCTTTTTTGTTTTCGTTTTTGTTTTCGTTTTTGTTTTCGTTTTTGTTTTCGTTTTTGTTTTCGTTTTTGTTTTCGTTTTTGTTTTCGTTTTTGTTTTCGTTTTTGTTTTTGTTTTCGTTTTTGTTTTCGTTTTTGTTTTCGTTTTTGTTTTCTTTTTTGTTTTCGTTTTTGTTTTCGTTTTCGTTTTCGTTTTTGATTTCGTTTTTGTTTTCGTTTTTGTTTTCTTTTTTGTTTTCGTTTTTGTTTTCGTTTTTGTTTTCGTTTTTGTTTTCGTTTTTGTTTTCGTTTTTGTTTTCGTTTTTGATTTCGTTTTTGTTTTCGTTTTTGTTTTCGTTTTTGTTTTCGTTTTTGTTTTCGTTTTTGTTTTCGTTTTTGTTTTCGTTTTTGTTTTCGTTTTTGTTTTCGTGTTTGTTTTCGTTTTTGTTTTCGTTTTTGTTTTCGTTTTTGTTTTTGTTTTCGTTTTTGTTTTTGTTTTTGTCCTTGTTTCTGTCCTTGTCTTTGTCTTAATTGGTTTTTGTTTGTACGAGACTAAGTCCAGCGGCATAATGCTCTTCGATCGCACACGACCAAGTCCAGCGGCGTGTCGCTCCTAGGGCTGTTGCGAATACTTAAAAGTCCCTACGGTCAAAATCATTGGGTTGCGACTCACCTTTACGAGTTGCTCGCTCGCTGCGCTCGCTCGGAATGTTATAGCCTTACCTAAAACCAATCCACCTTGCGTTCGTTTTTCGAAAAGACCGCGATTTTCCGATAATTTACAGACGCGCGGGATCGGTTTTGAGGTTAGGCTAGTTTTATAAGAGCGAGCGAAGCGAGCGAGAAGCTACATCAATTCCCGCGCTATAGTTATATATCAAATGTTCTTTACTAACAATTCTCACCGATCGAAAGAAAGTTTCTGATTTGATAGAAGAATAACAGATATGTTTCGCTAGGTACGCGATTCGTGCTGATCGATGTATCTCGATGATGTTTTTGTTTTCGTTTTTGTTTTCGTTTTTGTTTTCGTTTTTGTTTTCGTTTTTGTTTTCGTTTTTGTTTTCGTTTTTGTTTTCGTTTTTGTTTTCGTTTTTGTTTTTGTTTTCGTTTTTGTTTTCGTTTTTGTTTTCGTTTTTGTTTTCGTTTTTGTTTTTGTTTTTGTTTTCGTTTTTGTTTTTGTTTTCGTTTTTGTTTTCGTTTTTGTTTTCGTTTTTGTTTTCGTTTGTTTTCGTTTTTGTTTTCGTTTTTGTTTTTGTTTTCGTTTTTGTTTTCGTTTTTGTTTTTGTTTTCCTTTTCGTTTTTGTTTGTGTTTTTGTTTTCGTTTTTGTTTTCGTTTTTGTTTTCGTTTTTGTTTTCGTTTTTGTTTTCGTTTTTGTTTTCGTTTTTGTTTTCGTGTTTGTTTTCGTTTTTGTTTTCGTTTTTGTTTTCGTTTTTGTTTTTGTTTTCGTTTTTGTTTTCGTTTTTGTTTTTGTTTTCCTTTTCGTTTTTGTTTGTGTTTTTGTTTTTGTCCTTGTTTCTGTCCTTGTCTTTGTCTTAATTGGTTTTTGTTTGTACGAGACTAAGTCCAGCGGCATAATGCTCTTCGATCCCACACGACCAAGTCCAGCGGCGTGTCGCTCCTAGGGCTGTTGCGAATACTTAAAAGTCCCTACGGTCAAAATCATTGGGTTGCGACTCACCTTTACGAGTTGCTCGCTCGCTGCGCTCGCTCGGAATGTTATAGCCTTACCTAAAACCAATCCACCTTGCGTTCGTTTTTCGAAAAGACCGCGATTTTCCGATAATTTACAGACGCGCGGGATCGGTTTTGAGGTTAGGCTAGTTTTATAAGAGCGAGCGAAGCGAGCGAGAAGCTACATCAATTCCCGCGCTATAGTTATATATCAAATGTTCTTTACTAACAATTCTCACCGATCGAAAGAAAGTTTCTGATTTGATAGAAGAATAACAGATATGTTTCGCTAGGTACGCGATTCGTGCTGATCGATGTATCTCGATGATGTTTTTGTTTTCGTTTTTGTTTTCGTTTTTGTTTTCGTTTTTGTTTTCGTTTTTGTTTTCGTTTTTGTTTTCGTTTTTGTTTTCGTTTTTGTTTTCGTTTTTGTTTTCGTATTTGTTTTCGTTTTTGTTTTCGTTTTTGTTTTCGTGTTTGTTTTCGTTTTTGTTTTCTTTTTTGTTTTCGTTTTTGTTTTCGTTTTCGTTTTTGTTTTCGTTTTTGTTTTCGTTTTTGTTTTCGTTTTTGTTTTCGTTTTTGTTTTCGTTTTTGTTTTCGTTTTTGTTTTCGTTTTTGTTTTCGTTTTTGTTTTCGTTTTTGTTTTCGTTTTTGTTTTCGTTTTTGTTTTCGTTTTTGATTTCGTTTTTGTTTTCGTTTTTGTTTTCGTTTTTGTTTTCGTTTTTGTTTTCGTTTTTGTTTTCGTTTTTGTTTTCGTTTTTGTTTTCGTGTTTGTTTTCGTTTTTGTTTTCGTTTTTGTTTTCTTTTTTGTTTTCGTTTTTGTTTTCGTTTTTGTTTTCTTTTTTGTTTTAGTTTTTGTTTTCGTTTTAGTTTTCGTTTTTGTTTTCGTTTTTGTTTTCGTTTTTGTTTTCGTTTTTGTTTTCGTTTTTGTTTTCGTTTTTGTTTTCGTTTTTGTTTTCGTTTTTGTTTTTGTTTTCTTTTTTGTTTTCGTTTTTGTTTTCGTTTTTGTTTTCGTTTTTGTTTTCGTTTTTGTTTTCGTTTTTGTTTTTGTTTTCGTTTTTGTTTTCGTTTTTGTTTTCGTTTTTGTTTTCGTTTTTGTTTTTGTTTTCGTTTTTGTTTTCGTTTTTGTTTTCGTTTTTGTTTTCGTTTTTGTTTTCGTTTTTGTTTTCGTTTTTGTTTTCGTTTTTGTTTTCGTTTTTGTTTTCGTTTTTGTTTTTGTTTTCGTTTTTGTTTTCGTTTTTGTTTTTGTTTTCCTTTTCGTTTTTGTTTGTGTTTTTGTTTTCGTTTTTGTTTTCGTTTTTGTTTTCGTTTTTGTTTTCGTTTTTGTTTTCGTTTTTGTTTTCGTTTTTGTTTTCGTGTTTGTTTTCGTTTTTGTTTTCGTTTTTGTTTTCGTTTTTGTTTTTGTTTTCGTTTTTGTTTTCGTTTTTGTTTTTGTTTTCCTTTTCGTTTTTGTTTGTGTTTTTGTTTTTGTCCTTGTTTCTGTCCTTGTCTTTGTCTTAATTGGTTTTTGTTTGTACGAGACTAAGTCCAGCGGCATAATGCTCTTCGATCGCACACGACCAAGTCCAGCGGCGTGTCGCTCCTAGGGCTGTTGCGAATACTTAAAAGTCCCTACGGTCAAAATCATTGGGTTGCGACTCACCTTTACGAGTTGCTCGCTCGCTGCGCTCGCTCGGAATGTTATAGCCTTACCTAAAACCAATCCACCTTGCGTTCGTTTTTCGAAAAGACCGCGATTTTCCGATAATTTACAGACGCGCGGGATCGGTTTTGAGGTTAGGCTAGTTTTATAAGAGCGAGCGAAGCGAGCGGGAAGCTACATCAATTCCCGCGCTATAGTTATATATCAAATGTTCTTTACTAACAATTCTCACCGATCGAAAGAAAGTTTCTGATTTGATAGAAGAATAACAGATATGTTTCGCTAGGTACGCGATTCGTGCTGATCGATGTATCTCGATGATGTTGTTGTTTTCGTTTTTGTTTTCGTTTTTGTTTTCGTTTTTGTTTTCGTTTTTGTTTTCGTTTTTGTTTTCGTTTTTGTTTTCGTTTTTGTTTTCTTTTTTGTTTTCGTTTTTGTTTTCGTTTTTGTTTTCGTTTTTGTTTTCGTTTTTGTTTTCGTGTTTGTTTTCGTTTTTGTTTTCGTCTTTGTTTTCTTTTTTGTTTTCGTTTTTGTTTTCGTTTTTGTTTTCGTTTTTGTTTTCGTTTTTGTTTTCGTTTTTGTTTTCGTTTTTGTTTTCGTTTTTGTTTTCGTTTTTGTTTTCGTTTTTGATTTCGTTTTTGTTTTCGTTTTTGTTTTCGTTTTTGTTTTCGTTTTTGTTTTCGTTTTTGTTTTCGTTTTTGTTTTTGTTTTCGTTTTTGTTTTCGTTTTTGTTTTCGTTTTTGTTTTCGTTTTTGTTTTCGTTTTTGTTTTTGTTTTCGTTTTTGTTTTCGTTTTTGTTTTCGTTTTTGTTTTCGTTTTTGTTTTCGTGTTTGTTTTCGTTTTTGTTTTCGTTTTTGTTTTCGTTTTTGTTTTCGTTTTTGTTTTCGTTTTTGTTTTCGTTTTTGTTTTCGTTTTTGTTTTCGTTTTTCTTTTCGTGTTTGTTTTCGTTTTTGTTTTCGTTTTTGTTTTCGTTTTTGTTTTCGTTTTTGTTTTCGTTTTTGTTTTCGTTTTCGTTTTTGTTTTCGTTTTTGTTTTCGTTTTTGTTTTCGTTTTTGTTTTCGTTTTCTTTTTTGTTTTCGTTTTTGTTTTCGTTTTTGTTTTCGTTTTTGTTTTCGTTTTTGTTTTCGTTTTTGTTTTCGTTTTTGTTTTCGTTTTTGTTTTCGTTTTTGTTTTCGTTTTTGTTTTTGTTTTCGTTTTTGTTTTCGTTTTTGTTTTCGTTTTTGATTTCGTTTTTGTTTTCGTTTTTGTTTTCGTTTTTGTTTTCGTTTTTGTTTTCGTTTTTGTTTTCGTTTTTGTTTTCGTTTTTGTTTTCGTGTTTGTTTTCGTTTTTGTTTTCGTTTTTGTTTTCGTTTTTGTTTTTGTTTTCGTTTTTGTTTTTGTTTTTGTTTTTCTTTTCGTGTTTGTTTTCGTTTTTGTTTTCGTTTTTGTTTTCTTTTTTGTTTTCGTTTTTGTTTTCGTTTTTGTTTTCTTTTTTGTTTTCGTTTTTGTTTTCGTTTTTGTTTTCGTTTTTGTTTTCGTTTTTGTTTTCGTTTTTGTTTTCGTTTTTGTTTTCGTTTTTGTTTTCGTTTTTGTTTTCGTTTTTGTTTTTGTTTTTGTTTTCGTTTTTGTTTTCGTTTTTGTTTTCGTTTTTGTTTTCGTTTTTGTTTTCGTTTTTGTTTTCGTTTTTGTTTTCGTTTTTGTTTTTGTTTTCGTTTTTGTTTTCGTTTTTGTTTTTGTTTTCCTTTTCGTTTTTGTTTGTGTTTTTGTTTTCGTTTTTGTTTTTGTTTTTGTTTTCGTTTTTGTTTTCGTTTTTGTTTTCGTTTTTGTTTTCGTTTTTGTTTTCGTGTTTGTTTTCGTTTTTGTTTTCGTTTTCGTTTTCGTTTTTGTTTTCATTTTTGTTTTTGTTTTCGTTTTTGTTTTCGTTTTTGTTTTTGTTTTCCTTTTCGTTTTTGTTTTCGTTTTTGTTTTCGTTTTTGTTTTCGTTTTTGTTTTCGTTTTTGTTTTCGTTTTTGTTTTCGTTTTTGTTTTCGTGTTTGTTTTCGTTTTTGTTTTCGTTTTCGTTTTCGTTTTTGTTTTCTTTTTTGTTTTCGTTTTTGTTTTCGTGTTTGTTTTCGTTTTTGTTTTCGTTTTTGTTTTCGTTTTTGTTTTCGTGTTTGTTTTCGTTTTTGTTTTCGTTTTCGTTTTCGTTTTCGTTTTCGTTTTCGTTTTCGTTTTCGTTTTCGTTTTCGTTTTCGTTTTCGTTTTCGTTTTCGTTTTCGTTTTCGTTTTCGTTTTCGTTTTCGTTTTCGTTTTCGTTTTCGTTTTCGTTTTCGTTTTCGTTTTCGTTTTCGTTTTCGTTTTCGTTTTCGTTTTCGTTTTCGTTTTCGTTTTCGTTTTCGTTTTCGTTTTCGTTTTCGTTTTCGTTTTCGTTTTCGTTTTCGTTTTCGTTTTCGTTTTCGTTTTCGTTTTCGTTTTCGTTTTCGTTTTCGTTTTCGTTTTCGTTTTCGTTTTCGTTTTCGTTTTTGTTTTCGTTTTTGTTTTCGTTTTTGTTTTCGTTTTTGTTTTCGTTTTTGTTTTCGTTTTTGTTTTCGTTTTTGTTTTCGTTTTTGTTTTCGTGTTTGTTTTCGTTTTTGTTTTCGTTTTTGTTTTCGTTTTTGTTTTTGTTTTCGTTTTTGTTTTCGTTTTTTTTTTTTTTTCCTTTTCGTTTTTGTTTGTGCTTTTGTTTTTGTCCTTGTTTCTGTCCTTGTCTTTGTCTTAATTGGTTTTTGTTTGTACGAGACTAAGTCCAGCGGCATAATGCTCTTCGATCGCACACGACCAAGTCCAGCGGCGTGTCGCTCCTAGGGCTGTTGCGAATACTTAAAAGTCCCTACGGTCAAAATCATTGGGTTGCGACTCACCTTTACGAGTTGCTCGCTCGCTGCGCTCGCTCGGAATGTTATAGCCTTACCTAAAACCAATCCACCTTGCGTTCGTTTTTCGAAAAGACCGCGATTTTCCGATAATTTACAGACGCGCGGGATCGGTTTTGAGGTTAGGCTAGTTTTATAAGAGCGAGCGAAGCGAGCGAGAAGCTACATCAATTCCCGCGCTATAGTTATATATCAAATGTTCTTTACTAACAATTCTCACCGATCGAAAGAAAGTTTCTGATTTGATAGAAGAATAACAGATATGTTTCGCTAGGTACGCGATTCGTGCTGATCGATGTATCTCGATGATGTTTTTGTTTTCGTTTTTGTTTTCGTTTTTGTTTTCGTGTTTGTTTTCGTTTTTGTTTTCGTTTTCGTTTTCGTTTTTGTTTTCTTTTTTGTTTTCGTTTTTGTTTTCGTTTTTGTTTTCGTTTTTGTTTTCGTTTTTGTTTTCGTTTTTGTTTTCGTTTTTGTTTTCGTTTTTGTTTTCGTTTTTGTTTTCGTTTTTGATTTCGTTTTTGTTTTCGTTTTTGTTTTCGTTTCTGTTTTCGTTTTTGTTTTCGTTTTTGTTTTCGTTTTTGTTTTCGTTTTTGTTTTCGTTTTTGTTTTCGTTTTTGTTTTCGTTTTTGTTTTCGTTTTTGTTTTCGTTTTTGTTTTTGTTTTCGTTTTTGTTTTCGTTTTTGTTTTTGTTTTCCTCTTCGTTTTTGTTTTCGTTTTTGTTTTCGTTTTTGTTTTCGTTTTTGTTTTCGTTTTTGTTTTCGTTTTTGTTTTCGTTTTTGTTTTCGTTTTTGTTTTTGTTTTTGTTTTCGTTTTTGTTTTCGTTTTTGTTTTTGTTTTCGTTTTTGTTTTCGTTTTTGTTTTCGTTTTTGTTTTCGTTTTTGTTTTCGTTTTTGTTTTCGTTTTTGTTTTTGTTTTCGTTTTTGTTTTCGTTTTTGTTTTTGTTTTCCTTTTCGTTTTTGTTTGTGTTTTTGTTTTCGTTTTTGTTTTCGTTTTTGTTTTCGTTTTTGTTTTCGTTTTTGTTTTCGTTTTTGTTTTCGTTTTTGTTTTCGTGTTTGTTTTCGTTTTTGTTTTCGTTTTTGTTTTCGTTTTCGTTTTTGTTTTCGTTTTTGTTTTCGTGTTTGTTTTCGTTTTTGTTTTCGTTTTTGTTTTCGTTTTTGTTTTCCTTTTCGTTTTTGTTTGTGTTTTTGTTTTTGTCCTTGTTTCTGTCCTTGTCTTTGTCTTAATTGGTTTTTGTTTGTACGAGACTAAGTCCAGCGGCATAATGCTCTTCGATCGCACACGACCAAGTCCAGCGGCGTGTCGCTCCTAGGGCTGTTGCGAATACTTAAAAGTCCCTACGGTCAAAATCATTGGGTTGCGACTCACCTTTACGAGTTGCTCGCTCGCTGCGCTCGCTCGGAATGTTATAGCCTTACCTAAAACCAATCCACCTTGCGTTCGTTTTTCGAAAAGACCGCGATTTTCCGATAATTTACAGACGCGCGGGATCGGTTTTGAGGTTAGGCTAGTTTTATAAGAGCGAGCGAAGCGAGCGAGAAGCTACATCAATTCCCGCGCTATAGTTATATATCAAATGTTCTTTACTAACAATTCTCACCGATCGAAAGAAAGTTTCTGATTTGATAGAAGAATAACAGATATGTTTCGCTAGGTGCGCGATTCGTGCTGATCGATGTATCTCGATGATGTTTTTGTTTTCGTTTTTGTTTTCGTTTTTGTTTTCGTTTTTGTTTTCGTTTTTGTTTTCGTTTTTGTTTTCGTTTTTGTTTTCTTTTTTGTTTTCGTTTTTGTTTTCGTTTTTGTTTTCGTTTTTGTTTTCGTTTTTGTTTTCGTTTTTGTTTTCGTTTTTGTTTTCGTTTTTGTTTTCGTTTTTGTTTTTGTTTTCGTTTTTGTTTTCGTTTTTGTTTTCGTTTTTGTTTTCTTTTTTGTTTTCGTTTTTGTTTTCGTTTTTGTTTTCGTTTTTGATTTCGTTTTTGTTTTCGTTTTTGTTTTCGTTTTTGTTTTCGTTTTTGTTTTCGTTTTTGATTTCGTTTTTGTTTTCGTTTTTGTTTTCGTTTTTGTTTTCGTTTTTGTTTTCGTTTTTGTTTTCGTGTTTGTTTTCGTTTTTGTTTTCGTTTTTGTTTTCGTGTTTGTTTTCGTTTTTGTTTTCGTTTTTGTTTTTGTTTTCGTTTTTGTTTTTGTTTTTGTCCTTGTTTCTGTCCTTGTCTTTGTCTTAATTGGTTTTTGTTTGTACGAGACTAAGTCCAGCGGCATAATGCTCTTCGATCGCACACGACCAAGTCCAGCGGCGTGTCGCTCCTAGGGCTGTTGCGAATACTTAAAAGTCCCTACGGTCAAAATCATTGGGTTGCGACTCACCTTTACGAGTTGCTCGCTCGCTGCGCTCGCTCGGAATGTTATAGCCTTACCTAAAACCAATCCACCTTGCGTTCGTTTTTCGAAAAGACCGCGATTTTCCGATAATTTACAGACGCGCGGGATCGGTTTTGAGGTTAGGCTAGTTTTATAAGAGCGAGCGAAGCGAGCGAGAAGCTACATCAATTCCCGCGCTATAGTTATATATCAAATGTTCTTTACTAACAATTCTCACCGATCGAAAGAAAGTTTCTGATTTGATAGAAGAATAACAGATATGTTTCGCTAGGTACGCGATTCGTGCTGATCGATGTATCTCGATGATGTTTTTGTTTTCGTTTTTGTTTTCGTTTTTGTTTTCGTTTTTGTTTTCGTTTTTGTTTTCGTTTTTGTTTTCGTTTTTGTTTTCGTTTTTGTTTTCGTTTTTGTTTTCGTTTTTGTTTTTGTTTTCGTTTTTGTTTTCGTTTTTGTTTTCGTTTTTGTTTTCGTTTTTGTTTTCGTTTTTGTTTTCGTTTTTGTTTTTGTTTTCGTTTTTGTTTTCGTTTTTGTTTTCGTTTTTGTTTTCGTTTGTTTTCGTTTTTGTTTTCGTTTTTGTTTTTGTTTTCGTTTTTGTTTTCGTTTTTGTTTTTGTTTTCCTTTTCGTTTTTGTTTGTGTTTTTGTTTTCGTTTTTGTTTTCGTTTTTGTTTTCGTTTTTGTTTTCGTTTTTGTTTTCGTTTTTGTTTTCGTGTTTGTTTTCGTTTTTGTTTTCGTTTTTGTTTTCGTTTTTGTTTTTGTTTTCGTTTTTGTTTTCGTTTTTGTTTTTGTTTTCCTTTTCGTTTTTGTTTGTGTTTTTGTTTTTGTCCTTGTTTCTGTCCTTGTCTTTGTCTTAATTGGTTTTTGTTTGTACGAGACTAAGTCCAGCGGCATAATGCTCTTCGATCCCACACGACCAAGTCCAGCGGCGTGTCGCTCCTAGGGCTGTTGCGAATACTTAAAAGTCCCTACGGTCAAAATCATTGGGTTGCGACTCACCTTTACGAGTTGCTCGCTCGCTGCGCTCGCTCGGAATGTTATAGCCTTACCTAAAACCAATCCACCTTGCGTTCGTTTTTCGAAAAGACCGCGATTTTCCGATAATTTACAGACGCGCGGGATCGGTTTTGAGGTTAGGCTAGTTTTATAAGAGCGAGCGAAGCGAGCGAGAAGCTACATCAATTCCCGCGCTATAGTTATATATCAAATGTTCTTTACTAACAATTCTCACCGATCGAAAGAAAGTTTCTGATTTGATAGAAGAATAACAGATATGTTTCGCTAGGTACGCGATTCGTGCTGATCGATGTATCTCGATGATGTTTTTGTTTTCGTTTTTGTTTTCGTTTTTGTTTTCGTTTTTGTTTTCGTGTTTGTTTTCGTGTTTGTTTTCGTTTTTGTTTTCGTTTTTGTTTTCTTTTTTGTTTTCGTTTTTGTTTTCGTTTTTGTTTTCGTTTTTGTTTTCGTTTTTGTTTTCGTTTTCGTTTTTGTTTTCGTTTTTGTTTTCGTTTTTGTTTTCGTTTTTGTTTTCGTTTTTGTTTTCGTTTTTGTTTTCGTTTTTGTTTTCGTTTTTGTTTTCGTTTTTGTTTTCGTTTTTGTTTTCGTTTTTGTTTTCGTTTTCGTTTTTGTTTTCGTTTTTGTTTTTGTTTTCTTTTTTGTTTTCGTTTTTGTTTTCGTTTTTGTTTTCGTTTTTGTTTTCGTTTTTGTTTTCGTGTTTGTTTTCGTTTTTGTTTTCGTTTTCGTTTTCGTTTTTGTTTTCTTTTTTGTTTTCGTTTTTGTTTTCGTTTTTGTTTTCGTTTTTGTTTTCGTTTTTGTTTTCGTTTTTGTTTTCGTTTTTGTTTTCGTTTTTGTTTTCGTTTTTGATTTCGTTTTTGTTTTCGTTTTTGTTTTCGTTTCTGTTTTCGTTTTTGTTTTCGTTTTTGTTTTCGTTTTTGTTTTCGTTTTTGTTTTCGTTTTTGTTTTCGTTTTTGTTTTCGTTTTTGTTTTCGTTTTTGTTTTCGTTTTTGTTTTCGTTTTTGTTTTTGTTTTCGTTTTTGTTTTCGTTTTTGTTTTTGTTTTCCTCTTCGTTTTTGTTTTCGTTTTTGTTTTCGTTTTTGTTTTCGTTTTTGTTTTCGTTTTTGTTTTCGTTTTTGTTTTCGTTTTTGTTTTTGTTTTTGTTTTCGTTTTTGTTTTCGTTTTTGTTTTTGTTTTCGTTTTTGTTTTCGTTTTTGTTTTCGTTTTTGTTTTCGTTTTTGTTTTCGTTTTTGTTTTCGTTTTTGTTTTTGTTTTCGTTTTTGTTTTCGTTTTTGTTTTTGTTTTCCTTTTCGTTTTTGTTTGTGTTTTTGTTTTCGTTTTTGTTTTCGTTTTTGTTTTCGTTTTTGTTTTCGTTTTTGTTTTCGTTTTTGTTTTCGTTTTTGTTTTCGTGTTTGTTTTCGTTTTTGTTTTCGTTTTTGTTTTCGTTTTTGTTTTCGTTTTTGTTTTCGTGTTTGTTTTCGTTTTTGTTTTCGTTTTTGTTTTCGTTTTTGTTTTCCTTTTCGTTTTTGTTTGTGTTTTTGTTTTTGTCCTTGTTTCTGTCCTTGTCTTTGTCTTAATTGGTTTTTGTTTGTACGAGACTAAGTCCAGCGGCATAATGCTCTTCGATCGCACACGACCAAGTCCAGCGGCGTGTCGCTCCTAGGGCTGTTGCGAATACTTAAAAGTCCCTACGGTCAAAATCATTGGGTTGCGACTCACCTTTACGAGTTGCTCGCTCGCTGCGCTCGCTCGGAATGTTATAGCCTTACCTAAAACCAATCCACCTTGCGTTCGTTTTTCGAAAAGACCGCGATTTTCCGATAATTTACAGACGCGCGGGATCGGTTTTGAGGTTAGGCTAGTTTTATAAGAGCGAGCGAAGCGAGCGAGAAGCTACATCAATTCCCGCGCTATAGTTATATATCAAATGTTCTTTACTAACAATTCTCACCGATCGAAAGAAAGTTTCTGATTTGATAGAAGAATAACAGATATGTTTCGCTAGGTACGCGATTCGTGCTGATCGATGTATCTCGATGATGTTGTTGTTTTCGTTTTTGTTTTCGTTTTTGTTTTCGTTTTTGTTTTCGTTTTTCTTTTCGTGTTTGTTTTCGTTTTTGTTTTCGTTTTTGTTTTCGTTTTTGTTTTCGTTTTTGTTTTCGTTTTTGTTTTCGTTTTTGTTTTCGTTTTTGTTTTCGTTTTTGTTTTCGTTTTTGTTTTTGTTTTCGTTTTTGTTTTCGTTTTTGTTTTTGTTTTCCTTTTCGTTTTTGTTTGTGTTTTTGTTTTCGTTTTTGTTTTTGTTTTTGTTTTTGTTTTCGTTTTTGTTTTCGTTTTTGTTTTCGTTTTTGTTTTCGTTTTTGTTTTCGTGTTTGTTTTCGTTTTTGTTTTCGTTTTTGTTTTCGTTTTTGTTTTCGTTTTTGTTTTCGTTTTTGTTTTTGTTTTCGTTTTTGTTTTCGTTTTTGTTTTCGTTTTTGTTTTGGTTTTCGTTTTTGTTTTCGTTTTTGTTTTCGTTTTTGTTTTCGTTTTCTTTTTTGTTTTCGTTTTTGTTTTCGTTTTTGTTTTCGTTTTTGTTTTCGTTTTTGTTTTCGTTTTTGTTTTCGTTTTTGTTTTCGTTTTTGTTTTCGTTTTTGTTTTCGTTTTTGTTTTCGTTTTTGTTTTCGTTTTTGTTTTCGTTTTTGTTTTCGTTTTTGTTTTCGTTTTTCTTTTTGTTTTCGTTTTTCTTTTTGTTTTCGTTTTTGTTTTCGTTTTTGTTTTCGTTTTCTTTTTTGTTTTCGTTTTTGTTTTCGTTTTTGTTTTCGTTTTTGTTTTCGTTTTTGTTTTCGTTTTTGTTTTCGTTTTTGTTTTCGTTTTTGTTTTCGTTTTTGTTTTCGTTTTTGTTTTTGTTTTCGTTTTTGTTTTCGTTTTTGTTTTCGTTTTTGTTTTTGTTTTCCTTTTCGTTTTTGTTTGTGTTTTTGTTTTCTTTTTTGTTTTCGTTTTTGTTTTCGTTTTTGTTTTCGTTTTTGTTTTCGTTTTTGTTTTCGTTTTTGTTTTCGTTTTTGTTTTCGTTTTTGATTTCGTTTTTGTTTTCGTTTTTGTTTTCGTTTTTGTTTTCGTTTTTGTTTTCGTTTTTGTTTTCGTTTTTGTTTTCGTTTTTGTTTTCGTGTTTGTTTTCGTTTTTGTTTTCGTTTTTGTTTTCGTTTTTGTTTTTGTTTTCGTTTTTGTTTTCGTTTTCGTTTTTGT
>NW_026869732.1:970000-980000 GCF_905332965.1 Bombus pascuorum | reverse complement strand
TTTGTTTTTGTTTTCGTTTTTGTTTTCGTTTTTGTTTTTGTTTTCCTTTTCGTTTTTGTTTTCGTTTTTGTTTTCGTTTTTGTTTTCGTTTTTGTTTTCGTTTTTGTTTTCGTGTTTGTTTTCGTTTTTGTTTTCGTTTTCGTTTTCGTTTTTGTTTTCTTTTTTGTTTTCGTTTTTGTTTTCGTTTTTGTTTTCGTTTTTGTTTTCGTTTTTGTTTTCGTTTTTGTTTTCGTTTTTGTTTTCGTTTTTGTTTTCGTTTTTGTTTTCGTTTTTGATTTCGTTTTTGTTTTCGTTTTTGTTTTCGTTTTTGTTTTCGTTTTTGTTTTCGTTTTTGTTTTCGTTTTTGTTTTCGTTTTTGTTTTCGTGTTTGTTTTCGTTTTTGTTTTCGTTTTTGTTTTCGTTTTTGTTTTTGTTTTCGTTTTTGTTTTTGTTTTTGTCCTTGTTTCTGTCCTTGTCTTTGTCTTAATTGGTTTTTGTTTGTACGAGACTAAGTCCAGCGGCATAATGCTCTTTGATCGCACACGACCAAGTCCAGCGGCGTGTCGCTCCTAGGGCTGTTGCGAATACTTAAAAGTCCCTACGGTCAAAATCATTGGGTTGCGACTCACCTTTACGAGTTGCTCGCTCGCTGCGCTCGCTCGGAATGTTATAGCCTTACCTAAAACCAATCCACCTTGCGTTCGTTTTTCGAAAAGACCGCGATTTTCCGATAATTTACAGACGCGCGGGATCGGTTTTGAGGTTAGGCTAGTTTTATAAGAGCGAGCGAAGCGAGCGAGAAGCTACATCAATTCCCGCGCTATAGTTATATATCAAATGTTCTTTACTAACAAATCTCACCGATCGAAAGAAAGTTTCTGATTTGATAGAAGAATAACAGATATGTTTCGCTAGGTACGCGATTCGTGCTGATCGATGTATCTCGATGATGTTTTTGTTTTCGTTTTTGTTTTCGTTTTTGTTTTCGTTTTTGTTTTCGTTTTTCTTTTCGTGTTTGTTTTCGTTTTTGTTTTCGTTTTTGTTTTCTTTTTTGTTTTCGTTTTTGTTTTCGTTTTTGTTTTCTTTTTTGTTTTCGTTTTTGTTTTCGTTTTTGTTTTCGTTTTTGTTTTCGTTTTCGTTTTCGTTTTCGTTTTTGTTTTCGTTTTTGTTTTCGTTTTTGTTTTCGTTTTTGTTTTCGTTTTTGTTTTCGTTTTTGTTTTCGTTTTTGTTTTTCTTTTCGTTTTTGTTTTCGTTTTTGTTTTCGTTTTTGTTTTCGTTTTTGTTTTCGTTTTTGTTTTCGTTTTTGTTTTTGTTTTCGTTTTTGTTTTTGTTTTCCTTTTCGTTTTCCTTTTCGTTTTTGTTTTCGTTTTTGTTTTCGTTTTTGTTTTCGTTTTTGTTTTCGTGTTTGTTTTCGTTTTTGTTTTCTTTTTTGTTTTCGTTTTTGTTTTCGTTTTTGTTTTCGTTTTTGTTTTCGTTTTTGTTTTCGTTTTTGTTTTCGTTTTTGTTTTCGTTTTTGTTTTCGTTTTTGTTTTCGTTTTTGATTTCGTTTTTGTTTTCGTTTTTGTTTTCGTTTTTGTTTTCGTTTTTGTTTTCGTTTTTGTTTTCGTGTTTGTTTTCGTTTTTGTTTTCGTTTTCGTTTTCGTTTTTGTTTTCTTTTTTGTTTTCGTTTTTGTTTTCGTTTTTGTTTTCGTTTTTGTTTTTGTTTTCGTTTTTGTTTTTGTTTTTGTCCTTGTTTCTGTCCTTGTCTTTGTCTTAATTGGTTTTTGTTTGTACGAGACTAAGTCCAGCGGCATAATGCTCTTCGATCGCACACGACCAAGTCCAGCGGCGTGTCGCTCCTAGGGCTGTTGCGAATACTTAAAAGTCCCTACGGTCAAAATCATTGGGTTGCGACTCACCTTTACGAGTTGCTCGCTCGCTGCGCTCGCTCGGAATGTTATAGCCTTACCTAAAACCAATCCACCTTGCGTTCGTTTTTCGAAAAGACCGCGATTTTCCGATAATTTACAGACGCGCGGGATCGGTTTTGAGGTTAGGCTAGTTTTATAAGAGCGAGCGAAGCGAGCGAGAAGCTACATCAATTCCCGCGCTATAGTTATATATCAAATGTTCTTTACTAACAATTCTCACCGATCGAAAGAAAGTTTCTGATTTGATAGAAGAATAACAGATATGTTTCGCTAGGTACGCGATTCGTGCTGATCGATGTATCTCGATGATGTTTTTGTTTTCGTTTTTGTTTTCGTTTTTGTTTTCGTTTTTGTTTTCGTTTTTGTTTTCGTTTTTGTTTTCGTTTTTGTTTTCGTTTTTGTTTTCGTTTTTGTTTTCGTTTTTGTTTTCGTGTTTGTTTTCGTTTTTGTTTTCGTTTTTGTTTTCGTTTTTGTTTTTGTTTTCGTTTTTGTTTTCGTTTTCGTTTTTGTTTTCCTTTTCGTTTTTGTTTTCGTTTTTGTTTTCGTTTTTGTTTTCGTGTTTGTTTTCGTTTTTGTTTTCGTTTTTGTTTTCGTGTTTGTTTTCGTTTTTGTTTTCGTTTTTGTTTTCGTTTTTGATTTCGTTTTTGTTTTCGTTTTTGTTTTCTTTTTTGTTTTCGTTTTTGTTTTCGTTTTTGTTTTCGTTTTTGTTTTCGTTTTTGTTTTCGTTTTTGATTTCGTTTTTGTTTTCGTTTTTGTTTTCGTTTTTGTTTTCGTTTTTGTTTTCGTTTTTGTTTTCGTGTTTGTTTTCGTTTTTGTTTTCGTTTTCGTTTTCGTTTTTGTTTTCTTTTTTGTTTTCGTTTTTGTTTTCGTTTTTGTTTTCGTTTTTGTTTTTGTTTTTTTTTTTGTTTTTGTTTTTGTCCTTGTTTCTGTCCTTGTCTTTGTCTTAATTGGTTTTTGTTTGTACGAGACTAAGTCCAGCGGCATAATGCTCTTCGATCGCACACGACCAAGTCCAGCGGCGTGTCGCTCCTAGGGCTGTTGCGAATACTTAAAAGTCCCTACGGTCAAAATCATTGGGTTGCGACTCACCTTTACGAGTTGCTCGCTCGCTGCGCTCGCTCGGAATGTTATAGCCTACCTAAAACCAATCCACCTTGCGTTCGTTTTTCGAAAAGACCGCGATTTTCCGATAATTTACAGACGCGCGGGATCGGTTTTGAGGTTAGGCTAGTTTTATAAGAGCGAGCGAAGCGAGCGAGAAGCTACATCAATTCCCGCGCTATAGTTATATATCAAATGTTCTTTACTAACAATTCTCACCGATCGAAAGAAAGTTTCTGATTTGATAGAAGAATAACAGATATGTTTCGCTAGGTACGCGATTCGTGCTGATCGATGTATCTCGATGATGTTTTTGTTTTCGTTTTTGTTTTCGTTTTTGTTTTCGTTTTTGTTTTCGTTTTTGTTTTCGTTTTTGTTTTCTTTTTTGTTTTCGTTTTTGTTTTCGTTTTTGTTTTCGTTTTTGTTTTCGTTTTTGTTTTCGTTTTTGTTTTCGTTTTTGTTTTCGTTTTTGTTTTCGTTTTTGTTTTTGTTTTCGTTTTTGTTTTCGTTTTTGTTTTCGTTTTTGTTTTCTTTTTTGTTTTCGTTTTTGTTTTCGTTTTTGTTTTCGTTTTTGATTTCGTTTTTGTTTTCGTTTTTGTTTTCTTTTTTGTTTTCGTTTTTGTTTTCGTTTTTGTTTTCGTTTTTGTTTTCGTTTTTGTTTTCGTTTT
Organism: Bombus pascuorum; assembly: GCF_905332965.1. NCBI lineage: Eukaryota > Metazoa > Arthropoda > Insecta > Hymenoptera > Apidae > Bombus > Bombus pascuorum. The sequence goes on along the minus strand of NW_026869732.1, from coordinate 976,342 downwards.
TGATTTCGTTTTTGTTTTCGTTTTTGTTTTCGTTTTTGTTTTCGTTTTTGTTTTCGTTTTTGTTTTCGTGTTTGTTTTCGTTTTTGTTTTCGTTTTCGTTTTCGTTTTTGGTTTCTTTTTTGTTTTCGTTTTTGTTTTCGTTTTTGTTTTCGTTTTTGTTTTTGTTTTCGTTTTTGTTTTTGTTTTTGTCCTTGTTTCTGTCCTTGTCTTTGTCTTAATTGGTTTTTGTTTGTACGAGACTAAGTCCAGCGGCATAATGCTCTTCGATCGCACACGACCAAGTCCAGCGGCGTGTCGCTCCTAGGGCTGTTGCGAATACTTAAAAGTCCCTACGGTCAAAATCATTGGGTTGCGACTCACCTTTACGAGTTGCTCGCTCGCTGCGCTCGCTCGGAATGTTATAGCCTTACCTAAAACCAATCCACCTTGCGTTCGTTTTTCGAAAAGACCGCGATTTTCCGATAATTTACAGACGCGCGGGATCGGTTTTGAGGTTAGGCTAGTTTTATAAGAGCGAGCGAAGCGAGCGAGAAGCTACATCAATTCCCGCGCTATAGTTATATATCAAATGTTCTTTACTAACAATTCTCACCGATCGAAAGAAAGTTTCTGATTTGATAGAAGAATAACAGATATGTTTCGCTAGGTACGCGATTCGTGCTGATCGATGTATCTCGATGATGTTTTTGTTTTCGTTTTTGTTTTCGTTTTTGTTTTCGTTTTTGTTTTCGTTTTTGTTTTCGTTTTTGTTTTCGTTTTTGTTTTCTTTTTTGTTTTCGTTTTTGTTTTCGTTTTTGTTTTCGTTTTTGTTTTCGTTTTTGTTTTCGTGTTTGTTTTCGTTTTTGTTTTTGTTTTCGTTTTTGTTTTTGTTTTTGTCCTTGTTTCTGTCCTTGTCTTTGTCTTAATTGGTTTTTGTTTGTACGAGACTAAGTCCAGCGGCATAATGCTCTTCGATCGCACACGACCAAGTCCAGCGGCGTGTCGCTCCTAGGGCTGTTGCGAATACTTAAAAGTCCCTACGGTCAAAATCATTGGGTTGCGACTCACCTTTACGAGTTGCTCGCTCGCTGCGCTCGCTCGGAATGTTATAGCCTTACCTAAAACCAATCCACCTTGCGTTCGTTTTTCGAAAAGACCGCGATTTTCCGATAATTTACAGACGCGCGGGATCGGTTTTGAGGTTAGGCTAGTTTTATAAGAGCGAGCGAAGCGAGCGAGAAGCTACATCAATTCCCGCGCTATAGTTATATATCAAATGTTCTTTACTAACAATTCTCACCGATCGAAAGAAAGTTTCTGATTTGATAGAAGAATAACAGATATGTTTCGCTAGGTACGCGATTCGTGCTGATCGATGTATCTCGATGATGTTTTTGTTTTCGTTTTTGTTTTCGTTTTTGTTTTCGTTTTTGTTTTCGTTTTTGTTTTCGTTTTTGTTTTCGTTTTTGTTTTCGTTTTTGTTTTCGTGTTTGTTTTCGTTTTTGTTTTCGTTTTTGTTTTCGTTTTTGTTTTTGTTTTCGTTTTTGTTTTTGTTTTTGTCCTTGTTTCTGTCCTTGTCTTTGTCTTAATTGGTTTTTGTTTGTACGAGACTAAGTCCAGCGGCATAATGCTCTTCGATCGCACACGACCAAGTCCAGCGGCGTGTCGCTCCTAGGGCTGTTGCGAATACTTAAAAGTCCCTACGGTCAAAATCATTGGGTTGCGACTCACCTTTACGAGTTGCTCGCTCGCTGCGCTCGCTCGGAATGTTATAGCCTTACCTAAAACCAATCCACCTTGCGTTCGTTTTTCGAAAAGACCGCGATTTTCCGATAATTTACAGACGCGCGGGATCGGTTTTGAGGTTAGGCTAGTTTTATAAGAGCGAGCGAAGCGAGCGAGAAGCTACATCAATTCCCGCGCTATAGTTATATATCAAATGTTCTTTACTAACAATTCTCACCGATCGAAAGAAAGTTTCTGATTTGATAGAAGAATAACAGATATGTTTCGCTAGGTACGCGATTCGTGCTGATCGATGTATCTCGATGATGTTTTTGTTTTCGTTTTTGTTTTCGTTTTTGTTTTCGTTTTTGTTTTCGTTTTTGTTTTCGTTTTTGCTTTCGTTTTTGTTTTCTTTTTTGTTTTCGTTTTTGTTTTCGTTTTTGTTTTCGTTTTTGTTTTCGTTTTTGTTTTCGTTTTTGTTTTCGTTTTTGTTTTCGTTTTTGTTTTCGTTTTTGTTTTTGTTTTCGTTTTTGTTTTCGTTTTTGTTTTCGTTTTTGTTTTCTTTTTTGTTTTCGTTTTTGTTTTCGTTTTTGTTTTCGTTTTTGATTTCGTTTTTGTTTTCGTTTTTGTTTTCTTTTTTGTTTTCGTTTTTGTTTTCGTTTTTGTTTTCGTTTTTGTTTTCGTTTTTGTTTTCGTTTTTGTTTTCGTTTTTGATTTCGTTTTTGTTTTCGTTTTTGTTTTCGTTTTTGTTTTCGTTTTTGTTTTCGTTTTTGTTTTCGTTTTTGTTTTCGTTTTTGTTTTCGTTTTTGTTTTCGTGTTTGTTTTCGTTTTTGTTTTCGTTTTTGTTTTCGTTTTTGTTTTTTGTTTTCGTTTTTGTTTTTGTTTTTGTCCTTGTTTCTGTCCTTGTCTTTGTCTTAATTGGTTTTTGTTTGTACGAGACTAAGTCCAGCGGCATAATGCTCTTCGATCGCACACGACCAAGTCCAGCGGCGTGTCGCTCCTAGGGCTGTTGCGAATACTTAAAAGTCCCTACGGTCAAAATCATTGGGTTGCGACTCACCTTTACGAGTTGCTCGCTCGCTGCGCTCGCTCGGAATGTTATAGCCTTACCTAAAACCAATCCACCTTGCGTTCGTTTTTCGAAAAGACCGCGATTTTCCGATAATTTACAGACGCGCGGGATCGGTTTTGAGGTTAGGCTAGTTTTATAAGAGCGAGCGAAGCGAGCGAGAAGCTACATCAATTCCCGCGCTATAGTTATATATCAAATGTTCTTTACTAACAATTCTCACCGATCGAAAGAAAGTTTCTGATTTGATAGAAGAATAACAGATATGTTTCGCTAGGTACGCGATTCGTGCTGATCGATGTATCTCGATGATGTTTTTGTTTTCGTTTTTGTTTTCGTTTTTGTTTTCGTTTATGTTTTCGTTTTTGTTTTCGTTTTTGTTTTCGTTTTTGTTTTCGTTTTTGTTTTCGTTTTTGTTTTCGTTTTTGTTTTCGTTTTTGTTTTCGTTTTTGTTTTCGTTTTTGTTTTCGTTTTTGTTTTCGTGTTTGTTTTCGTTTTTGTTTTCGTTTTCGTTTTTGTTTTCTTTTTTGTTTTCGTTTTTGTTTTCGTTTTTGTTTTCGTTTTTGTTTTCGTTTTTGTTTTCGTTTTTGTTTTCGTTTTTGTTTTCGTTTTTGTTTGTGTTTTTGTTTTCGTTTTTGTTTTCGTTTTTGTTTTCGTTTTTGTTTTCGTTTTTGATTTCGTTTTTGTTTTCGTTTTTGTTTTGTTTTTGTTTTCGTTTTTGTTTTCGTTTTTGTTTTCGTTTTTGTTTTCGTGTTTGTTTTCGTTTTTGTTTTTGTTTTCGTTTTTGTTTTTGTTTTCGTTTTTGTTTTTGTTTTTGTCCTTGTTTCTGTCCTTGTCTTTGTCTTAATTGGTTTTTGTTTGTACGAGACTAAGTCCAGCGGCATAATGCTCTTCGATCGCACACGACCAAGTCCAGCGGCGTGTCGCTCCTAGGGCTGTTGCGAATACTTAAAAGTCCCTACGGTCAAAATCATTGGGTTGCGACTCACCTTTACGAGTTGCTCGCTCGCTGCGCTCGCTCGGAATGTTATAGCCTTACCTAAAACCAATCCACCTTGCGTTCGTTTTTCGAAAAGACCGCGATTTTCCGATAATTTACAGACGCGCGGGATCGGTTTTGAGGTTAGGCTAGTTTTATAAGAGCGAGCGAAGCGAGCGAGAAGCTACATCAATTCCCGCGCTATAGTTATATATCAAATGTTCTTTACTAACAATTCTCACCGATCGAAAGAAAGTTTCTGATTTGATAGAAGAATAACAGATATGTTTCGCTAGGTACGCGATTCGTGCTGATCGATGTATCTCGATGATGTTTTTGTTTTCGTTTTTGTTTTCGTGTTTGTTTTCGTTTTTGTTTTCGTTTTCGTTTTCGTTTTCGTTTTTGTTTTCGTTTTTGTTTTCGTTTTTGTTTTCGTTTTTGTTTTCGTTTTTGTTTTCGTTTTTGTTTTCGTTTTTGTTTTCGTTTTTGTTTTCGTGTTTGTTTTCGTTTTTGTTTTCGTTTTTGTTTTCTTTTTTGTTTTCGTTTTTGTTTTCTTTTTTGTTTTCGTTTTTGTTTTCGTTTTTGTTTTCGTTTTTGTTTTCGTTTTTGTTTTCGTTTTTGTTTTCGTTTTTGTTTTCGTTTTTGTTTTCGTTTTTGATTTCGTTTTTGTTTTCGTTTTTGTTTTCGTTTTTGTTTTCGTTTTTGTTTTCGTTTTTGTTTTCGTGTTTGTTTTCGTTTTTGTTTTCGTTTTCGTTTTCGTTTTTGTTTTCTTTTTTGTTTTCGTTTTTGTTTTCGTTTTTGTTTTCGTTTTTGTTTTTGTTTTCGTTTTTGTTTTTGTTTTTGTCCTTGTTTCTGTCCTTGTCTTTGTCTTAATTGGTTTTTGTTTGTACGAGACTAAGTCCAGCGGCATAATGCTCTTCGATCGCACACGACCAAGTCCAGCGGCGTGTCGCTCCTAGGGCTGTTGCGAATACTTAAAAGTCCCTACGGTCAAAATCATTGGGTTGCGACTCACCTTTACGAGTTGCTCGCTCGCTGCGCTCGCTCGGAATGTTATAGCCTTACCTAAAACCAATCCACCTTGCGTTCGTTTTTCGAAAAGACCGCGATTTTCCGATAATTTACAGGCGCGCGGGATCGGTTTTGAGGTTAGGCTAGTTTTATAAGAGCGAGCGAAGCGAGCGAGAAGCTACATCAATTCCCGCGCTATAGTTATATATCAAATGTTCTTTACTAACAATTCTCACCGATCGAAAGAAAGTTTCTGATTTGATAGAAGAATAACAGATATGTTTCGCTAGGTACGCGATTCGTGCTGATCGATGTATCTCGATGATGTTTTTGTTTTCGTTTTTGTTTTCGTTTTTGTTTTCGTTTTTGTTTTCGTTTTTGTTTTCGTTTTTGTTTTCGTTTTTGTTTTCGTTTTTGTTTTCGTTTTTGTTTTCGTTTTTGTTTTCGTGTTTGTTTTCGTTTTTGTTTTCGTGTTTGTTTTTGTTTTTGTTTTCGTTTTCGTTTTCGTTTTTGTTTTCTTTTTTGTTTTCGTTTTTGTTTTCGTTTTTGTTTTCGTTTTTGTTTTCGTTTTTGTTTTCGTTTTTGTTTTCGTTTTTGTTTTCGTTTTTGATTTCGTTTTTGTTTTCGTTTTTGTTTTCGTTTTTGTTTTCGTTTTTGTTTTCGTTTTTGTTTTCGTTTTTGTTTTCGTTTTTGTTTTCGTTTTTGTTTTCGTGTTTGTTTTCGTTTTTGTTTTCGTTTTTGTTTTCGTTTTTGTTTTTGTTTTCGTTTTTGTTTTTGTTTTTGTCCTTGTTTCTGTCCTTGTCTTTGTCTTAATTGGTTTTTGTTTGTACGAGACTAAGTCCAGCGGCATAATGCTCTTCGATCGCACACGACCAAGTCCAGCGGCGTGTCGCTCCTAGGGCTGTTGCGAATACTTAAAAGTCCCTACGGTCAAAATCATTGGGTTGCGACTCACCTTTACGAGTTGCTCGCTCGCTGCGCTCGCTCGGAATGTTATAGCCTTACCTAAAACCAATCCACCTTGCGTTCGTTTTTCGAAAAGACCGCGATTTTCCGATAATTTACAGACGCGCGGGATCGGTTTTGAGGTTAGGCTAGTTTTATAAGAGCGAGCGAAGCGAGCGAGAAGCTACATCAATTCCCGCGCTATAGTTATATATCAAATGTTCTTTACTAACAATTCTCACCGATCGAAAGAAAGTTTCTGATTTGATAGAAGAATAACAGATATGTTTCGCTAGGTACGCGATTCGCGCTGATCGATGTATCTCGATGATGTTTTTGTTTTCGTTTTTGTTTTCGTTTTTGTTTTCGTTTTTGTTTTCGTTTTTCTTTTCGTGTTTGTTTTCGTTTTTGTTTTCGTTTTTGTTTTCTTTTTTGTTTTCGTTTTTGTTTTCGTTTTTGTTTTCTTTTTTGCTTTCGTTTTTGTTTTCTTTTTTGTTTTCGTTTTTGTTTTCGTTTTTGTTTTCGTTTTTGTTTTCGTTTTTGTTTTCGTGTTTGTTTTCGTTTTTGTTTTCGTTTTTGTTTTCGTTTTTGTTTTCGTTTTTGTTTTTGTTTTCGTGTTTGTTTTCGTTTTTGT
>NW_026869732.1:962500-967500 GCF_905332965.1 Bombus pascuorum | reverse complement strand
GAGTTGCTCGCTCGCTGCGCTCGCTCGGAATGTTATAGCCTTACCTAAAACCAATCCACCTTGCGTTCGTTTTTCGAAAAGACCGCGATTTTCCGATAATTTAGAGACGCGCGGGATCGGTTTTGAGGTTAGGCTAGTTTTATAAGAGCGAGCGAAGCGAGCGAGAAGCTACATCAATTCCCGCGCTATAGTTATATATCAAATGTTCTTTACTAACAATTCTCACCGATCGAAAGAAAGTTTCTGATTTGATAGAAGAATAACAGATATGTTTCGCTAGGTACGCGATTCGTGCTGATCGATGTATCTCGATGATGTTTTTGTTTTCGTTTTTGTTTTCGTTTTTGTTTTCGTTTTTGTTTTCGTTTTTGTTTTCGTTTTTGTTTTCGTTTTTGTTTTCGTTTTTGTTTTCTTTTTTGTTTTCGTTTTTGTTTTCGTTTTTGTTTTCGTTTTTGTTTTCGTTTTTGTTTTCGTTTTTGTTTTCGTTTTTGTTTTCGTTTTTGTTTTCGTTTTTGTTTTCGTTTTTGTTTTCGTTTTTGTTTTCGTTTTTGTTTTTGTTTTCGTTTTTGTTTTCGTTTTTGTTTTCGTTTTTGTTTTCGTTTTTGTTTTCGTTTTTGTTTTCGTTTTTGTTTTCGTTTTTGTTTTCGTTTTTGTTTTCGTGTTTGTTTTCGTTTTTGTTTTCGTTTTTGTTTTCGTTTTTGTTTTTGTTTTCGTTTTTGTTTTTGTTTTTGTCCTTGTTTCTGTCCTTGTCTTTGTCTTAATTGGTTTTTGTTTGTACGAGACTAAGTCCAGCGGCATAATGCTCTTCGATCGCACACGACCAAGTCCAGCGGCGTGTCGCTCCTAGGGCTGTTGCGAATACTTAAAAGTCCCTACGGTCAAAATCATTGGGTTGCGACTCACCTTTACGAGTTGCTCGCTCGCTGCGCTCGCTCGGAATGTTATAGCCTTACCTAAAACCAATCCACCTTGCGTTCGTTTTTCGAAAAGACCGCGATTTTCCGATAATTTACAGACGCGCGGGATCGGTTTTGAGGTTAGGCTAGTTTTATAAGAGCGAGCGAAGCGAGCGAGAAGCTACATCAATTCCCGCGCTATAGTTATATATCAAATGTTCTTTACTAACAATTCTCACCGATCGAAAGAAAGTTTCTGATTTGATAGAAGAATAACAGATATGTTTCGCTAGGTACGCGATTCGTGCTGATCGATGTATCTCGATGATGTTTTTGTTTTCGTTTTTGTTTTCGTTTTTGTTTTCGTTTATGTTTTCGTTTTTGTTTTCGTTTTTGTTTTCGTTTTTGTTTTCGTTTTTGTTTTCGTTTTTGTTTTCGTTTTTGTTTTCGTTTTTGTTTTCGTTTTTGTTTTCGTTTTTGTTTTCGTTTTTGTTTTCGTGTTTGTTTTCGTTTTTGTTTTCGTTTTCGTTTTTGTTTTCTTTTTTGTTTTCGTTTTTGTTTTCGTTTTTGTTTTCGTTTTTGTTTTCGTTTTTGTTTTCGTTTTTGTTTTCGTTTTTGTTTTCGTTTTTGTTTTCGTTTTTGTTTTCGTTTTTGTTTTCGTTTTTGTTTTCGTTTTTGATTTCGTTTTTGTTTTCGTTTTTGTTTTGTTTTTGTTTTCGTTTTTGTTTTCGTTTTTGTTTTCGTTTTTGTTTTCGTTTTTGTTTTCGTTTTTGTTTTTGTTTTCGTTTTTGTTTTTGTTTTCGTTTTTGTTTTTGTTTTTGTCCTTGTTTCTGTCCTTGTCTTTGTCTTAATTGGTTTTTGTTTGTACGAGACTAAGTCCAGCGGCATAATGCTCTTCGATCGCACACGACCAAGTCCAGCGGCGTGTCGCTCCTAGGGCTGTTGCGAATACTTAAAAGTCCCTACGGTCAAAATCATTGGGTTGCGACTCACCTTTACGAGTTGCTCGCTCGCTGCGCTCGCTCGGAATGTTATAGCCTTACCTAAAACCAATCCACCTTGCGTTCGTTTTTCGAAAAGACCGCGATTTTCCGATAATTTACAGACGCGCGGGATCGGTTTTGAGGTTAGGCTAGTTTTATAAGAGCGAGCGAAGCGAGCGAGAAGCTACATCAATTCCCGCGCTATAGTTATATATCAAATGTTCTTTACTAACAATTCTCACCGATCGAAAGAAAGTTTCTGATTTGATAGAAGAATAACAGATATGTTTCGCTAGGTACGCGATTCGTGCTGATCGATGTATCTCGATGATGTTTTTGTTTTCGTTTTTGTTTTCGTTTTTGTTTTCGTTAATGTTTTCGTTTTTGTTTTCGTTTTTGTTTTCGTTTTTGTTTTCGTTTTTGTTTTCGTTTTTGTTTTCGTTTTTGTTTTCGTTTTTGTTTTCGTTTTTGTTTTCGTTTTTGTTTTCGTTTTTGTTTTCGTGTTTGTTTTCGTTTTTGTTTTCGTTTTCGTTTTTGTTTTCTTTTTTGTTTTCGTTTTTGTTTTCGTTTTTGTTTTCGTTTTTGTTTTCGTTTTTGTTTTCGTTTTTGTTTTCGTTTTTGTTTTCGTTTTTGTTTTCGTTTTTGTTTTCGTTTTTGTTTTCGTTTTTGTTTTCGTTTTTGATTTCGTTTTTGTTTTCGTTTTTGTTTTGTTTTTGTTTTCGTTTTTGTTTTCGTTTTTGTTTTCGTTTTTGTTTTCGTGTTTGTTTTCGTTTTTGTTTTTGTTTTCGTTTTTGTTTTTGTTTTCGTTTTTGTTTTTGTTTTTGTCCTTGTTTCTGTCCTTGTCTTTGTCTTAATTGGTTTTTGTTTGTACGAGACTAAGTCCAGCGGCATAATGCTCTTCGATCGCACACGACCAAGTCCAGCGGCGTGTCGCTCCTAGGGCTGTTGCGAATACTTAAAAGTCCCTACGGTCAAAATCATTGGGTTGCGACTCACCTTTACGAGTTGCTCGCTCGCTGCGCTCGCTCGGAATGTTATAGCCTTACCTAAAACCAATCCACCTTGCGTTCGTTTTTCGAAAAGACCGCGATTTTCCGATAATTTACAGACGCGCGGGATCGGTTTTGAGGTTAGGCTAGTTTTATAAGAGCGAGCGAAGCGAGCGAGAAGCTACATCAATTCCCGCGCTATAGTTATATATCAAATGTTCTTTACTAACAATTCTCACCGATCGAAAGAAAGTTTCTGATTTGATAGAAGAATAACAGATATGTTTCGCTAGGTACGCGATTCGTGCTGATCGATGTATCTCGATGATGTTTTTGTTTTCGTTTTTGTTTTCGTGTTTGTTTTCGTTTTTGTTTTCGTTTTCGTTTTCGTTTTCGTTTTTGTTTTCGTTTTTGTTTTCGTTTTTGTTTTCGTTTTTGTTTTCGTTTTTGTTTTCGTTTTTGTTTTCGTTTTTGTTTTCGTTTTTGTTTTCGTGTTTGTTTTCGTTTTTGTTTTCGTTTTTTTTTTTTTTTTTGTTTTTTTTTTTGTTTTTTTTTTTGTTTTCGTTTTTGTTTTCGTTTTTGTTTTCGTTTTTGTTTTCGTTTTTGTTTTCGTTTTTGTTTTCGTTTTTGTTTTCGTTTTTGTTTTCGTTTTTGATTTCGTTTTTGTTTTCGTTTTTGTTTTCGTTTTTGTTTTCGTTTTTGTTTTCGTTTTTGTTTTCGTGTTTGTTTTCGTTTTTGTTTTCGTTTTCGTTTTCGTTTTTGTTTTCTTTTTTGTTTTCGTTTTTGTTTTCGTTTTTGTTTTCGTTTTTGTTTTTGTTTTCGTTTTTGTTTTTGTTTTTGTCCTTGTTTCTGTCCTTGTCTTTGTCTTAATTGGTTTTTGTTTGTACGAGACTAAGTCCAGCGGCATAATGCTCTTCGATCGCACACGACCAAGTCCAGCGGCGTGTCGCTCCTAGGGCTGTTGCGAATACTTAAAAGTCCCTACGGTCAAAATCATTGGGTTGCGACTCACCTTTACGAGTTGCTCGCTCGCTGCGCTCGCTCGGAATGTTATAGCCTTACCTAAAACCAATCCACCTTGCGTTCGTTTTTCGAAAAGACCGCGATTTTCCGATAATTTACAGGCGCGCGGGATCGGTTTTGAGGTTAGGCTAGTTTTATAAGAGCGAGCGAAGCGAGCGAGAAGCTACATCAATTCCCGCGCTATAGTTATATATCAAATGTTCTTTACTAACAATTCTCACCGATCGAAAGAAAGTTTCTGATTTGATAGAAGAATAACAGATATGTTTCGCTAGGTACGCGATTCGTGCTGATCGATGTATCTCGATGATGTTTTTGTTTTCGTTTTTGTTTTCGTTTTTGTTTTCGTTTTTGTTTTCGTTTTTGTTTTCGTTTTTGTTTTCGTTTTTGTTTTCGTTTTTGTTTTCGTTTTTGTTTTCGTTTTTGTTTTCGTTTTTGTTTTCGTGTTTGTTTTCGTTTTTGTTTTCGTGTTTGTTTTCGTTTTTGTTTTCGTTTTTGTTTTCGTTTTTGTTTTCTTTTTTGTTTTCGTTTTTGTTTTCGTTTTTGTTTTCGTTTTTGTTTTCGTTTTTGTTTTCGTTTTTGTTTTCGTTTTTGTTTTCGTTTTTGATTTCGTTTTTGTTTTCGTTTTTGTTTTCGTTTTTGTTTTCGTTTTTGTTTTCGTTTTTGTTTTCGTTTTTGTTTTCGTTTTTGTTTTCGTTTTTGTTTTCGTGTTTGTTTTCGTTTTTGTTTTCGTTTTTGTTTTCGTTTTTGTTTTTGTTTTCGTTTTTGTTTTTGTTTTTGTCCTTGTTTCTGTCCTTGTCTTTGTCTTAATTGGTTTTTGTTTGTACGAGACTAAGTCCAGCGGCATAATGCTCTTCGATCGCACACGACCAAGTCCAGCGGCGTGTCGCTCCTAGGGCTGTTGCGAATACTTAAAAGTCCCTACGGTCAAAATCATTGGGTTGCGACTCACCTTTACGAGTTGCTCGCTCGCTGCGCTCGCTCGGAATGTTATAGCCTTACCTAAAACCAATCCACCTTGCGTTCGTTTTTCGAAAAGACCGCGATTTTCCGATAATTTACAGACGCGCGGGATCGGTTTTGAGGTTAGGCTAGTTTTATAAGAGCGA
>NW_026869732.1:952500-957500 GCF_905332965.1 Bombus pascuorum | reverse complement strand
ACCGCGATTTTCCGATAATTTACAGACGCGCGGGATCGGTTTTGAGGTTAGGCTAGTTTTATAAGAGCGAGCGAAGCGAGCGAGAAGCTACATCAATTCCCGCGCTATAGTTATATATCAAATGTTCTTTACTAACAATTCTCACCGATCGAAAGAAAGTTTCTGATTTGATAGAAGAATAACAGATATGTTTCGCTAGGTACGCGATTCGTGCTGATCGATGTATCTCGATGATGTTTTTGTTTTCGTTTTTGTTTTCGTTTTTGTTTTCGTTTTTGTTTTCGTTTTTGTTTTCGTTTTTGTTTTCGTTTTTGTTTTCGTTTTTGTTTTCGTTTTTGTTTTCGTTTTTGTTTTTGTTTTCGTTTTTGTTTTCGTTTTTGTTTTCGTGTTTGTTTTCGTTTTTGTTTTCGTTTTCGTTTTCGTTTTCGTTTTCGTTTTCGTTTTCGTTTTCGTTTTCGTTTTCGTTTTCGTTTTCGTTTTCGTTTTCGTTTTCGTTTTCGTTTTCGTTTTCGTTTTCGTTTTCGTTTTCGTTTTCGTTTTCGTTTTCGTTTTCGTTTTTGTTTTCGTTTTTGTTTTCGTTTTTGTTTTCGTTTTTGTTTTCGTGTTTGTTTTCGTTTTTGTTTTCGTTTTTGTTTTCGTTTTTGTTTTTGTTTTCGTTTTTGTTTTTGTTTTTGTCCTTGTTTCTGTCCTTGTCTTTGTCTTAATTGGTTTTTGTTTGTACGAGACTAAGTCCAGCGGCATAATGCTCTTCGATCGCACACGACCAAGTCCAGCGGCGTGTCGCTCCTAGGGCTGTTGCGAATACTTAAAAGTCCCTACGGTCAAAATCATTGGGTTGCGACTCACCTTTACGAGTTGCTCGCTCGCTGCGCTCGCTCGGAATGTTATAGCCTTACCTAAAACCAATCCACCTTGCGTTCGTTTTTCGAAAAGACCGCGATTTTCCGATAATTTAGAGACGCGCGGGATCGGTTTTGAGGTTAGGCTAGTTTTATAAGAGCGAGCGAAGCGAGCGAGAAGCTACATCAATTCCCGCGCTATAGTTATATATCAAATGTTCTTTACTAACAATTCTCACCGATCGAAAGAAAGTTTCTGATTTGATAGAAGAATAACAGATATGTTTCGCTAGGTACGCGATTCGTGCTGATCGATGTATCTCGATGATGTTTTTGTTTTCGTTTTTGTTTTCGTTTTTGTTTTCGTTTTTGTTTTCGTTCTTGTTTTCGTTTTTGTTTTCGTTTTTGTTTTCGTTTTTGTTTTCGTTTTTGTTTTCGTTTTTGTTTTCTTTTTTGTTTTCGTTTTTGTTTTCGTTTTTGTTTTCGTTTTTGTTTTCGTTTTTGTTTTCGTTTTTGTTTTCGTTTTTGTTTTCGTTTTTGTTTTCGTTTTTGTTTTCGTTTTTGTTTTTGTTTTCGTTTTTGTTTTCGTTTTTGTTTTCGTTTTTGTTTTCGTTTTTGTTTTCGTTTTTGTTTTCGTTTTTGTTTTCGTTTTTGTTTTCGTTTTTGATTTCGTTTTTGTTTTCGTTTTTGTTTTCGTTTTTGTTTTCGTTTTTGTTTTTGTTTTTGTTTTCGTTTTTGTTTTTGTTTTTGTCCTTGTTTCCGTCCTTGTCTTTGTCTTAATTGGTTTTTGTTTGTACGAGACTAAGTCCAGCGGCATAATGCTCTTCGATCGCACACGACCAAGTCCAGCGGCGTGTCGCTCCTAGGGCTGTTGCGAATACTTAAAAGTCCCTACGGTCAAAATCATTGGGTTGCGACTCACCTTTACGAGTTGCTCGCTCGCTGCGCTCGCTCGGAATGTTATAGCCTTACCTAAAACCAATCCACCTTGCGTTCGTTTTTCGAAAAGACCGCGATTTTCCGATAATTTACAGACGCGCGGGATCGGTTTTGAGGTTAGGCTAGTTTTATAAGAGCGAGCGAAGCGAGCGAGAAGCTACATCAATTCCCGCGCTATAGTTATATATCAAATGTTCTTTACTAACAATTCTCACCGATCGAAAGAAAGTTTCTGATTTGATAGAAGAATAACAGATATGTTTCGCTAGGTACGCGATTCGTGCTGATCGATGTATCTCGATGATGTTTTTGTTTTCGTTTTTGTTTTCGTTTTTGTTTTCGTTTTTGTTTTCGTTCTTGTTTTCGTTTTTGTTTTCGTTTTTGTTTTCGTTTTTGTTTTCGTTTTTGTTTTCGTTTTTGTTTTCTTTTTTGTTTTCGTTTTTGTTTTCGTTTTTGTTTTCGTTTTTGTTTTCGTTTTTGTTTTCGTTTTTGTTTTCGTTTTTGTTTTCGTTTTTGATTTCGTTTTTGTTTTCGTTTTTGTTTTCGTTTTTGTTTTCGTTTTTGTTTTCGTTTTTGTTTTCGTGTTTGTTTTCGTTTTTGTTTTCGTTTTCGTTTTCGTTTTTGTTTTCTTTTTTGTTTTCGTTTTTGTTTTCGTTTTTGTTTTCGTTTTTGTTTTTGTTTTCGTTTTTGTTTTTGTTTTTGTCCTTGTTTCCGTCCTTGTCTTTGTCTTAATTGGTTTTTGTTTGTACGAGACTAAGTCCAGCGGCATAATGCTCTTCGATCGCACACGACCAAGTCCAGCGGCGTGTCGCTCCTAGGGCTGTTGCGAATACTTAAAAATCCCTACGGTCAAAATCATTGGGTTGCGACTCACCTTTACGAGTTGCTCGCTCGCTGCGCTCGCTCGGAATGTTATAGCCTTACCTAAAACCAATCCACCTTGCGTTCGTTTTTCGAAAAGACCGCGATTTTCCGATAATTTACAGACGCGCGGGATCGGTTTTGAGGTTAGGCTAGTTTTATAAGAGCGAGCGAAGCGAGCGAGAAGCTACATCAATTCCCGCGCTATAGTTATATATCAAATGTTCTTTACTAACAATTCTCACCGATCGAAAGAAAGTTTCTGATTTGATAGAAGAATAACAGATATGTTTCGCTAGGTACGCGATTCGTGCTGATCGATGTATCTCGATGATGTTTTTGTTTTCGTTTTTGTTTTCGTTTTTGTTTTCGTTTTTGTTTTCGTTTTTGTTTTCGTTTTTGTTTTCGTTTTTGTTTTCGTTTTTGTTTTCTTTTTTGTTTTCGTTTTTGTTTTCGTTTTTGATTTCGTTTTTGTTTTCGTGTTTGTTTTCGTTTTTGTTTTCGTTTTTGTTTTTGTTTTCGTTTTTGTTTTCGTTTTTGTTTTCGTTTTTGTTTTCGTTTTTGTTTTCGTTTTTGTTTTCGTTTTTGTTTTCGTTTTTGTTTTTGTTTTCGTTTTTGTTTTCGTTTTTGTTTTTGTTTTCCTTTTCGTTTTTGTTTGTGTTTTTGTTTTCGTTTTTGTTTTCGTTTTTGTTTTCGTTTTTGTTTTCGTTTTTGTTTTCGTGTTTGTTTTCGTTTTTGTTTTCGTTTTCGTTTTCGTTTTTGTTTTCTTTTTTGTTTTCGTTTTTGTTTTCGTTTTTGTTTTCGTTTTTGTTTTCGTTTTTGTTTTCGTTTTTGTTTTCGTGTTTGTTTTCGTTTTTGTTTTCGTTTTCGTTTTCGTTTTTGTTTTCTTTTTTGTTTTCGTTTTTGTTTTCGTTTTTGTTTTCGTTTTTGTTTTCGTTTTTGTTTTCGTTTTTGTTTTCGTGTTTGTTTTCGTTTTTGTTTTCGTTTTTGTTTTCGTTTTTGTTTTCGTTTTTGTTTTCGTTTTTGTTTTCGTTTTTGTTTTCGTTTTTGTTTTTGTTTTCGTTTTTGTTTTCGTTTTTGTTTTTGTTTTCCTTTTCGTTTTTGTTTTCGTTTTTGTTTTCGTTTTTGTTTTCGTTTTTGTTTTCGTTTTTGTTTTCGTGTTTGTTTTCGTTTTTGTTTTCGTTTTCGTTTTCGTTTTTGTTTTCTTTTTTGTTTTTGTTTTCGTTTTTGTTTTCGTTTTTGTTTTTGTTTTCCTTTTCGTTTTTGTTTTCGTTTTTGTTTTCGTTTTTGTTTTCGTTTTTGTTTTCGTTTTTGTTTTCGTTTTTGTTTTCGTGTTTGTTTTCGTTTTTGTTTTCGTTTTTGTTTTCGTTTTTGTTTTTGTTTTCGTTTTTGTTTTCGTTTTTGTTTTTGTTTTCCTTTTCGTTTTTGTTTGTGTTTTTGTTTTTGTCCTTGTTTCTGTCCTTGTCTTTGTCTTAATTGGTTTTTGTTTGTACGAGACTAAGTCCAGCGGCATAATGCTCTTCGATCGCACACGACCAAGTCCAGCGGCGTGTCGCTCCTAGGGCTGTTGCGAATACTTAAAAGTCCCTACGGTCAAAATCATTGGGTTGCGACTCACCTTTACGAGTTGCTCGCTCGCTGCGCTCGCTCGGAATGTTATAGCCTTACCTAAAACCAATCCACCTTGCGTTCGTTTTTCGAAAAGACCGCGATTTTCCGATAATTTACAGACGCGCGGGATCGGTTTTGAGGTTAGGCTAGTTTTATAAGAGCGAGCGAAGCGAGCGAGAAGCTACATCAATTCCCGCGCTATAGTTATATATCAAATGTTCTTTACTAACAATTCTCACCGATCGAAAGAAAGTTTCTGATTTGATAGAAGAATAACAGATATGTTTCGCTAGGTACGCGATTCGTGCTGATCGATGTATCTCGATGATGTTTTTGTTTTCGTTTTTGTTTTCGTTTTTGTTTTCGTTTTTGTTTTCGTTTTTGTTTTCGTTTTTGTTTTCGTTTTTGTTTTCGTTTTTGATTTCGTTTTTGTTTTCGTTTTTGTTTTCGTTTTTGTTTTCGTTTTTGTTTTCGTTTTTGTTTTCGTGTTTGTTTTCGTTTTTGTTTTCGTTTTTGTTTTCGTTTTTGTTTTTGTTTTTGTTTTTGTTTTTGTTTTTGTCCTTGTTTCTGTCCTTGTCTTTGTCTTAATTGGTTTTTGTTTGTACGAGACTAAGTCCAGCGGCATAATGCTCTTCGATCGCACACGACCAAGTCCAGCGGCGTGTCGCTCCTAGGGCTGTTGCGAATACTTAAAAGTCCCTACGGTCAAAATCATTGGGTTGCGACTCACCTTTACGAGTTGCTCGCTCG
>NW_026869732.1:942500-945000 GCF_905332965.1 Bombus pascuorum | reverse complement strand
TTGTTTTTGTTTTCGTTTTTGTTTTCGTTTTTGTTTTCGTTTTTGTTTTCGTTTTTGTTTTCGTTTTTGTTTTCGTTTTTGTTTTTGTTTTCGTTTTTGTTTTCGTTTTTGTTTTTGCTCTCCTTTTCGTTTTTGTTTGTGTTTTTGTTTTCGTTTTTGTTTTCGTTTTTGTTTTCGTTTTTGTTTTCGTTTTTGTTTTCGTTTTTGTTTTCGTTTTTGTTTTCGTGTTTGTTTTCGTTTTTGTTTTCGTTTTTGTTTTCGTTTTTGATTTCGTTTTTGTTTTCGTTTTTGTTTTCGTTTTTGTTTTCGTTTTTGTTTTCGTTTTTGTTTTCGTTTTTGTTTTCGTTTTTGTTTTCGTGTTTGTTTTCGTTTTTGTTTTCGTTTTTGTTTTCGTTTTTGTTTTTGTTTTCGTTTTTGTTTTTGTTTTTGTCCTTGTTTCTGTCCTTGTCTTTGTCTTAATTGGTTTTTGTTTGTACGAGACTAAGTCCAGCGGCATAATGCTCTTCGATCGCACACGACCAAGTCCAGCGGCGTGTCGCTCCTAGGGCTGTTGCGAATACTTAAAAGTCCCTACGGTCAAAATCATTGGGTTGCGACTCACCTTTACGAGTTACTCGCTCGCTGCGCTCGCTCGGAATGTTATAGCCTTACCTAAAACCAATCCACCTTGCGTTCGTTTTTCGAAAAGACCGCGATTTTCCGATAATTTACAGACGCGCGGGATCGGTTTTGAGGTTAGGCTAGTTTTATAAGAGCGAGCGAAGCGAGCGAGAAGCTACATCAATTCCCGCGCTATAGTTATATATCAAATGTTCTTTACTAACAATTCTCACCGATCGAAAGAAAGTTTCTGATTTGTAGAAGAATAACAGATATGTTTCGCTAGGTACGCGATTCGTGCTGATCGATGGATCTCGATGATGTTGTTGTTTTCGTTTTTGTTTTCGTTTTTGTTTTCGTTTTTGTTTTCGTTTTTGATTTCGTTTTTGTTTTCGTTTTTGTTTTCGTTTTTGTTTTCGTTTTTGTTTTCGTTTTTGTTTTCGTTTTTGTTTTCGTTTTTGTTTTCGTTTTTGTTTTCGTTTTTGTTTTCGTTTTTGTTTTCGTTTTCGTTTTTGTTTTCTTTTTTGTTTTCGTTTTTGTTTTCTTTTTTGTTTTCGTTTTTGTTTTCGTTTTTGTTTTCGTTTTTGTTTTCGTTTTTGTTTTCGTTTTTGTTTGTGTTTTTGTTTTCGTTTTTGTTTTCGTTTTTGTTTTCGTTTTTGTTTTCGTTTTTGTTTTCGTTTTTGTTTTCGTTTTTGTTTTCGTTTTTGTTTTCGTTTTTGTTTTCGTTTTTGTTTTTGTTTTCGTTTTTGTTTTCGTTTTTGTTTTCGTTTTTGTTTTCGTTTTTGTTTTCGTTTTTGTTTTTGTTTTCGTTTTTGTTTTCGTTTTTGTTTTCGTTTTTGTTTTCGTTTTTGTTTTCGTTTTTGTTTTCGTTTTTGTTTTCGTGTTTGTTTTCGTTTTTGTTTTCGTTTTCGTTTTCGTTTTTGTTTTCTTTTTTGTTTTCGTTTTTGTTTTCGTTTTTGTTTTTGTTTTTGTTTTCGTTTTTGTTTTCGTTTTTGTTTTCGTTTTTGTTTTCGTTTTTGTTTTCGTTTTTGTTTTCGTTTTTGATTTCGTTTTTGTTTTCGTTTTTGTTTTCGTTTTTGTTTTCGTTTTTGTTTTCGTTTTTGTTTTCGTTTTTGTTTTCGTTTTTGTTTTCGTGTTTGTTTTCGTTTTTGTTTTCGTTTTTGTTTTCGTTTTTGCTTTTGTTTTCGTTTTTGTTTTTGTTTTTGTCCTTGTTTCTGTCCTTGTCTTTGTCTTGATTGGTTTTTGTTTGTACGAGACTAAGTCCAGCGGCATAATGCTCTTCGATCGCACACGACCAAGTCCAGCGGCGTGTCGCTCCTAGGGCTGTTGCGAATACTTAAAAGTCCCTACGGTCAAAATCATTGGGTTGCGACTCACCTTTACGAGTTGCTCGCTCGCTGCGCTCGCTCGGAATGTTATAGCCTTACCTAAAACCAATCCACCTTGCGTTCGTTTTTCGAAAAGACCGCGATTTTCCGATAATTTACAGACGCGCGGGATCGGTTTTGAGGTTAGGCTAGTTTTATAAGAGCGAGCGAAGCGAGCGAGAAGCTACATCAATTCCCGCGCTATAGTTATATATCAAATGTTCTTTACTAACAATTCTCACCGATCGAAAGAAAGTTTCTGATTTGATAGAAGAATAACAGATATGTTTCGCTAGGTACGCGATTCGTGCTGATCGATGTATCTCGATGATGTTGCTGTTTTCGTTTTTGTTTTCGTTTTTGTTTTCGTTTTTGTTTTCGTTTTCGTTTTCGTTTTCGTTTTTGTTTTCGTTTTTGTTTTCGTTTTTGTTTTCGTTTTTGTTTTCGTTTTTGTTTTCGTTTTTGTTTTCGTTTTTGTTTTCGTTTTTGTTTTCGTTTTTGTTTTCGTTTTTGTTTTCGTTTTTGATTTCGTT